>NC_057729.1:3968741-4059105 GCF_004010195.1 Chiloscyllium plagiosum | reverse complement strand
CCAGATATTACTACTACTCGAGAACACCTTTTTAAATTTCTGCCTAACTCTCTGTAATCTCCCTTCAGAATCTCAACCTTTTCCCTCCTTATGTCATTGATTCCAATGTGGACAATGACCTCTTGCTGGTCCCTCTCCCCCGTGAGAACATGCTGCACCCTCTCTGAGACATCCTTGATCCTGGCACCAGGGATGCAACACACCATTCTGCTTTTTCGCTGCTGGCCACAGAAATGCCTGTCTGTACCTCGGACTGGAGAATCCCCTAACATAGTTGATTTCTTGGAATCCGACGTACCTCTTGTTGCATTAGAGCTCGTCTCAATACCAGAAACTTAGCTGTTCGTGCTACGTTCCCCTGAGAATCCATCACCCCCTACATTTTCCAAAACAGCATACCTGTTTGAAATGGGTATATCCACAAAAGACTCCTGCACTATCTGCCTACCTCTCTTACCTTTCCTGGAGTTAACCCATCTATGTGACTGTATCTGAGACTTTCCCCCCTTCCTATAACTGCCATCCATCATATACTGTTGCTATTGCAAATTCCTCATTGCTTCTATCTGTCTCTCCAACCGATCCACTCGATCTGATAAGATTTGCAGCCAACAGCATTTATGGCAGATATAATCCGCAGTAACCCTTAAACTCTCTTTAAGCTCCCACATCTGACAAGAAGTACATATCACTCTATTAAAGGGCATTTTTGCTCTTTCACAATCTACAGACCCAGAAAATAACACCATCTTATTCCCTTACAAACACTGTCCCTGGTTAAATTAATAGTTATGGTTTATATTTTAAGTTTAATCAAGAGACATATCTCCAAAAACACATAATCAAGAAAGAACCCACTCTACCCATTCCTGCAGATTCTCTGTAGGCCGCACTTAAAAATAACAATTCACTTATCCGATTCTGTGCTGTGAACTTCGCCAACAGTTCCTCCAAGATCAGTTGTGAATTTCACTTTGTAAATTTTCCCAGATGCACTCCAATGTCCAGCAATACATGTATTCAAACTCTCCCTCCCTCCCCCCTGCAATTACCTCACCATGTGCTTCCTTTGTCTGTTCATCTCCCATTTAAAACTGTTGTTGAGGGTTTATGGGCAGATGTCAATATGATACCACTGCCTTCATTCCGATATATTCTATTGTTCGTGGTATTTTCCTGTTATTTATGAAACAGCAAATCATCCAAAATCCTTATGAAAGCGCTAGACATTTATAATTGATTCCTGAGATTTTTGTGTTTTCTCCCCCATTTCTTAGACTTTTCATTACCCCATCTTTATGACTTTGGTTCACCTTGCGATGATCTTTACCTTCTCTGCAATGAGCCGAACATTCACTTCATGGTGGACTGGAAAGTCACCCATCTGTCTGTCTTGGAAATTGTACATGAAGAGGGTTGCAGCCACAGGTAACTTTATAATCTACTTTAGTCACCCCTGTTGTCACTGTGGTGAAGAGTCATGATATGTTATTGTTTGAGAGGTTGGGTTCTGATGTGGAAGAACAATGTAAAACCTTAAGTTTAAATTATATTTTTACTTTGAAGAAAGGAAAGTTATGGCTTTTATTTTCATTTTAAATTTGTTCTGTGAATGGAACAGTTTGGAGTGTTTTTTTTTACTTTCAGGCATTTAAATGAGGCTTTAAACCCTTAAGCAGAACAGTTCAGTGCATTAGGAAAAAAAAGAAAGAAAAGGAAACTACTGTGACAAAAGTCCAATGACATGGAAAATGAGAAGACCCAGAAGAAGTCAGGCAGGTTCATTTAAAGATAAAAGGTCCCTTCCAGCAGAGGTGCTGTGAGTTTAATAGCCAGGGCAGGCCTAGGGCACAGTTCTGATTTGCTTAGAAGAAAACTCCAGAGCAGAGCTTGTTGGGTTGTCAGGGAGGAAGACATCCTACAAGGCTTTTGAAGACACAAGTTTAAAGAATATATATTATGCAGTAAAAATGAACTGAGTTGGCTTGTTTAAAGGTCTCAAAGGGTCATTAACGCAAGAAAATAGCACTGAATGAAAGCTCTGAACTTCGACAATAAAGAAACCGAGTAAATGCTTATGCCATAAAAACAAGGAACTTTCGTGCACAGATAGGGTGACGCTTCTGCTGAGATTTGAGTATCTGTAAAGTTGTAGCTGTGAAAAAAGTTGAATCTTTCTAATATTTAAAATAAGATTATTTCAAAGAGATCTTATAATAGTAGTTCATCTTTTTATATGTAATAACTTTTCATGCTCTTTTGGTAAAAGTACATTGTCAGTCTTTTGTTAACATGTTCAGTGACATCACCATGGTAAACAAAAAGAAAGTAAATCCAACATGTTCTATGAAGCAAAGTCTTGCTTTGGGATCTGACTGGTCCAGATCATCAGCTGAGATCAAAACATCATCCATAGCAGAACATTTTTCAGACTGTCAGTATGACACTGTCAGTCTGCTGCAAAGGATCTGTGGACCAGGCTCTTAAGTTGAAACTTAAAAAAAAACTGCAGAGGCTGTAAATCAGAAACAAAAACATAAATTACTGGAAAAGCTCATCAGCTTTGGCACCATCTGTGGACAGAAATCAGAGTTAATGTTTCAGGTCAACAAATCCTTCCTCCAGTTCTGAGGAAGGGTCACTCGATCCAATATGTTAACTCTGATATCTCTCCACGAATGATGCCAGACCTGCTGAGCTTTTCCAGCAATTTCTATTTTTGTTTCTCAGGCTGACCGGTGTGTTTTCAGCTGATACAGTGTAATATTGCCAGCCATCAATCACACTGACTACATTTCAGAAGGCACACATGAGCTTAAAGATGAACCTTCCTTCAAAGGTGAATTTCTCACTTTATAAGAATATGGGCTCAAATATTTACCTTTTCCCATAAATCCAGTGAAAACCTTAGTCTGTAAGGTTGTCAGGCTTGAATCACTATTAAAATGTAGATTTGCACTGAGCTGGAATGAAACTGAACCCATGAACAAAGTCAGATTAACCTGATGCAATTTCATGAGTGTTTGTCCTTCATGACTTCATTATGTGCTGATCGGTCTTGGGCTGTCAAAAACTGAGCCCCATTTAAATACCTAGTGTCACTGCTTTGGTTCAACACCCCTCTCCCCCATTTCCCGGTTCATATTGCATCACCTTCCATGGAGCCTGTCTTCATCCAAAACCTTTGTCTGTTGTTGCCACAGTACATGTTAACTGCCAACTTGAATAATTTCTTGGCTTTTAAGAAAGAAAATATAAAAATGGCTACATTTGGTGACACTGTCTCTACAAAGGGCTCATCTGATGCACAGTTGTAGTACATGTATTAATGACATAGCACATTTACCATCATAGGCCACATACTCTATATTGTGCTTAATTTTCAAGCCATCAATTTTCCCTATCCCAATACTTTTACTATGTTTAACTCTCTTTAGACTGTATCCAGTTGGCCATAATATACTTTTTAATGAATAATGTGTAAGAAACCCAGACCCCATTACAAGTTTTCCCCATTATCCAAAAGTAGAGCATTCCTATGAAACCTTTTGAAAGCTGAAATGGAGTAAAGTGAAGAAGCAATTACTCTTTTAGTAAAAGTGAAAATCCTCTTTGGATTTCTTTCAGTTAGAGAAAACAGGTACTAATATAGGTCTTTTATAAAAGTGAAGTGGCGTAAAGTGAACTTTTGAAAAGCAGGGAATAAATGTACTTATTTACGTATTTTGTATGGTTTGTGGTACTGTAATTTATTAACCCAAATAATTAATCAGATCCAATGTCTGATAATGACTCTATTGTCTCTGTTGACACTAATATCATATTCTCAACAAATGGAGAAAACACTGCCTGCTCCCAGGAGAGCAATGCAAGCTGAGTGTGCACGTACAAATGTGCAGAAATACCTTCAAGGTACTGGCAGGAGATACACTGACTCTGACAAGATTGTTCAATTGAATGAGCATTTAAGGTTTTTGAGTGCCTCACTGAGGATGAAATGCTGGGCCTCATAGCTGTTGAGCTTCTTTCAAAGAGTATATGAGACAAATGTCAGAGGGGGAGCAGAGCAGACAATTTAAAAAGTTGCTGAATGAGCGACGTATTCAGCAAAGTAGTAACCCGATGTGTATTTGGTCTCCCTGTTGAAGAACATTGTGAGTAATGAATGGAGTATATCAAAGTACAAGAAAATAATTTGGAAACATAGCTAGGACCTGTACAAATTCCCATTGCAGCACATTTTATTTGGAGGAAGTGAGTGGAGTCGAAGGAGAAGTTGAGGACAAGTTTAGACAGGTTGGGGAGGCTGATGGTTCAGTTAAGAAAGAAGTGGTGAGCATGCAGACCATCAAGTGAGGTAAGGGACTGGACATTGATTAAAAGGAAATATGATTAGGAAGCTAGTGCTGGAAAAAGCAAAGAGGTCAGGCAGCATTTGAGGGACAAGACAGATGACGTTTTGGGCACAACCCTTCATCCAGGAGTCCTGATGAAGGGTTATGTCCAAAACGTTGACTCTCTTGCTCCTCAGATGCTGCCTAACCTGCTGTGCTTTTTCCAGTGCCACACTTTATCAGCTGTGACTTCTCCAGCATCTGCTGTCCTCACTATCTCCTACAGCTAGGAAGTGACAGAGGGTGCCTCTAAATGACAGAGGGTGCCTGAGAAGTCACAGATATAAGCCAATCTAGACTGGACAAGGGAAATTCAATAAAGAAAGAGTTAGCCAGTTATGGAAGGGGGTTAAGGACTGTGAGACTGTCAGATTTCCAATGGCAGTGAGATTAGTGATGGTCTAGGAAACAGTGCTTGATATTTAGTAGACAGTTCATGGTCCAGGTTGGAAGTGGTGTCAGTGAACTTTGCCCTCTGCAAGGTGGAAAGTGGCTCACTAAACAACAGTACTATCCCACTGACTTGGTTTCAATGCCAGGATTGAACTGGAGAGAATCTCCATAAGTGTTATAATATCAGAAGGAAGTGGGCTAGAGTGAGTCAGGGAGCAGAGGAACTGAGATGGTTGAAATCACAAATACAGTTCAAGAAATAGTATGTTACAGACCAAGCCAGAGCCCCTCAAATTATTTGAAGAAGGTAGCATAGAGCCTAACTCTCTCTTATTTTAAAGGCAGATGTGAAGTGGATATTCTAGGTGTGATGTAGCTGATGAAATCACTCCGCTTTGAGCAAAACAATTTATTTAAACAGCACAGTTGAAACACGAACTAAAGAAAACAGAATTTGGAATAACTTGACAATTGGAAAACTTAACCGACCTGATGTAGTAACTATTACTAATTAACTGTTCCAATACAGTAGCATCCCTTAAACACACCCCCTTGGCAAAAAGGTACATTCAAATTTGGATTCTTACAGGCAGAATGGAGTAGTCTCGGGAGAGATCTTAGAAGAAAGTCAGAGGAGTTCTTTACTGAAGTTTGCAACTTCCCTGGACTCTCATCTTGTAACTGCTACAGATAAAAACAAACTGGAAAAATTCTGAACTGGGAGAACTGGCCACTTCCCTTCCATTGTTAATCTAAACTCTTTGGAATCTCTGCCTTTACAATTTCTCTTCAAAAAGACCATGGACAAAATAACCTTCTTAAAGTGACAACACTGTCACGAGTAAGAAGCCAGAAGAAATGTGCAGATGGAATGAGAATTCTGAATTCTCACTGCTAGAGTCTTCTGTGAGGGGGAGACCTAGCCAAAGATGAGTAGACATGAAGACAATATTACAACCTCAAAAATCATGAGCTGGGGCCATAAATGAGTAAAGCTAAGATTGGATTGTTTGAGGCAGAGAAGATGGTGGAAATAGTTTAAAAAGGAGATTGGAAGGAACCATGAATCAGAGAAAACTAAACAAGGAGGATCCAGAGGGAAGATGGGATCTAAACATTAATGAAACTTGTGATCTGTGGTGCCTGAGAGGAAAAAAGGGCATGTTTTGGTAAAGGGCTGAATAAAGAGAAACATAATCATGAAATTAAATTCCAAGACAATTTGAAATTGGTGGAATGTGCTGCTAAGGAGAGAGGCTAACTGACTGTACTCAATGTTGAGCATAGACCTTGTGAAGCAGTTTTGAGGAAAGCTTAATACCATATAATATCCAAAGTCATGGGTGGATCAGAAATGTGAAAGATGAAAACCATGCCATTTAATGAGGAAGGAGTTGTAGCTATGAAAGATATTTTAGTAGAGACCTGTTCAAATGTGACAAACAATGAATTGAATATTTGTAAATACAAATGATGAGAGCAGTAACACAGAAATGAGAAGGGGGAATGTAGAATCTTGTGGAAAGGATGCTAGAATGTATTAGATTTGAAAAATTTGAGTAAAGTAAATAGACAAATTGTGGTAGATGTCTAGAAAACAAAAAGTGATGCAAGCAGAATTAAATTGGGAAACTGATGACAATTCCACCCAGCATTGTGCCCGATAACAATGCCATTAGCAATCAACCAATGGTTGACTTCATTGTGCTGATATTTTTGTATTGATTTTTAAAAAAATTATCTTTGTTACAGCCCTCGCAACTGCCTTAGACATTGGATTGTCTAACTGGAGTTTCCTGTTTATCACAGTCTCACTGTAAGTCTCTTGTCTTGTTACTGAGTTTGGTCATGACATAGATTCTATGAAACTGTCAATATAATTTGACAAAGTTATATCTCAGTCACCTGTTTTTTTTGTACATGGAGTTTGACAAATGTTTAGCAATGAGATTTCACCTTGAGCCTTATTTACAGAATTAGGATGATCTCTATATGCTCCAGTCACTGTTGATTATTATTTAGTATTGGATTATTTTGTCATATGGAATACGGCTGGACTTTCAGTACTTGGTCTGTTGGTACCTATTTTGATATATGCAGTACTGGTAACTAATTGTGCCTTCAGCTGTCAAGGCTCTTAGCTCAAATTCTCTGCTTAAATCCCTCTAACCTCCTTTAGAATGCTTCTTAAAAACTGCCTCTGTGTTCAAACCTCTGGTCATTTGCATGTTCCCTTCTTTGACTTTGTGTAAAGTATCTTAACTGTATCTGACTAGGTCTTCCTCCGCAGGTTCCCTACTAATTCAAAGTTTAAATCCAGAATCTACTTGTACTGTATAGTCCTAGTATCTCACCAGACCCTTGTGATCTCCATGTTGTTTCGGATACCAAATTTCATAGCTGAGCATCTGTTTGAGATACTGCCCCTTATACTGATTTAATGGCTAATGATTCTGTACACTCCTTTTGTGTATTGGCTCTAATTACTGCTGTTTCTTTATTTCAGGTACACAATGACAAAATCAACTGCTATTTTATTTATTTTATTTTTTTCAGTTGTATTCAGACTAGAGAGATTGGTAAGCATTGCCACTTCAGCTACATGTTTAAACTGTAAATGTGATTAACAAACTACTCCGTAGTTGAGGAATTGAGGACCTTGTGTTGGATTGTGTAGAACAAATAGCCTGGATGTTGTAAATCAGGAACACTTAGGGGGTTATCAAAGAGTGTAGGAAGAGATGCCCAAGGGAGGTTAATGCCAGCCTACAGCCAGACATGGTCTTGATCTCAATATCATAATGGGGATAATGGTGAAATATGGTGCAATCTAGAGAGAGTGGTTAGAATTTAGAGTTAAGGACCTTGATGGTGTGATTTAGGCTCTTTGAAGGGTTAGTTAATATGTAGTGGGATGATAATAGTTTTGAATTTGAACAGGAGCCGTGAAATGCTATTTAGTTGTTGTGGATGGAAGCAGTGTACATGTGGTCTTGTTTTTTTTTTCTTTCCTTTACTCATAGAGAGAAGCAGTGAATGTGGCTGTTCCGTGAGCTTCCATCCAAACTGGGAAAAGTTTTAAAAAAAAGAATGGGTTTTAAGCAAGAGAGAATCAATGATGTGATGAATGAATGATGCAAGGCAAAAGGGCAAGTTTTTAAAAACATGCTCTCAGATGAGGTATTAATGGGGGAGAAGCACTACCAACAATTGCCATCTTAAAAACAAAGAAACCAAACATAAGTGGGATTACAGTCTGAAATTGTTGGTCTCAAATGTTGAGTCCAGAAGGTTGTGAAGTGCCTAATCAAAATATGTGTTGCTTTTTTGAGCTTACATTGAAACAGTGGAAGAGGCCGTGGTCAGAATGGGAATGGATTGGAGAATGAAAATGACAGCTGGAAGTTCAGAGTCCAGTTTGTACTTTTACTTGCCTAGCTAAATGTAGGGGGCCTTGCAAAGTGGTCACCCACACTTCATTTACTCTCCCTGAGAGAAGACCCACGTTGTGAGTAGCAAATGCAGTACAATAAACTAAAATTACAAGTAAATTTGCCATTTCAGCTGGGAGGAACATTTAGGGAAATTAGTAGGTCCCAAGGCTGGAATAGCTGAAGCAGAGCTACAGGTAGTGTTCAGGCAACGATGTGACTGGATTGAATCTTCGGATCATTTGGGAGGCTGACAGGCTAATTGAGAGGAGTTATAGGGAGATAGTCACACCTCAGGTACAGGACAAAGGTAGATGGGTTACAGTCAGGGGTTGGAAAGGGAATAGGCATATACTGTAGGATCCCCTGTGGCCATTCCCCACAATAACAAATATACTGTTTTTACTGTTTTGGGTGGGGGTGGGGGAAGGGGGGTAGGGTGCAGCTTACCAGGGGTAAGCCATAGGGTACAGGTCTCTGGTGCAGAATCTGTCCCTGTTTCTCAGGGGGAAGGGAGGAGAGGAGTAGAGCATTAGTCATTGGGGACAACATTGTTAGTGGGACAAATGGGAGATTTTGTAGGAACACACAGTTGGTATGTTGCCTCCCCGGTGCCAGGGTCTGTGATGTCTCGGATCATGTTTTCAGGATCCTTAAGCAGGAGGGGGAGCAGCCCCAAGTTGTGATCCACATAGGCACCAATGACATGGGTAGGAAAAGGGATGGGGATGGAAGGCAGAAATTCAAGGAGCTAAGGTAGAAACTTAGAGCTAGAACAAAGAGAGTTGTTATCTCTGGTGTGTTACCCATGCCACATGCTAGCGAGGCGAGGAATGGGGAGAGAGAGAGAGGAGTTGAACACATGGCTACAGAGATGGTGCAGGAGGGAGGGATTCAGATACCTGGATAATTCTGGCTCATTCTAGGATAGGTGGGACTTCTACAAATGGGATGGTCTACACCTCAACCAGAGGGGTACTAATATCCTGAGGGGAGGTTTGCAAATGCTCTTCAGGAGGATTTAAACCAATTCAGCAGGGGGGATAGGAACTTGAGTTGTTTATCCAGTGTACAGGAGGTTGAGAATAGTGAGGAGAAAGTGAGGGCTGCAGATGCTGGAGATCAGAGCTGAAAATGTGTTGCTGGAAAAGGATTCCTGAAGAATCGTCGATTCTCCTGTTCCCTGGATGCTGCCTGACCTGCTGCGCTTTTCCAGCAACACATTTTCAAGTTGAATCTCTTGTCAAGGGGAAGAAGAGGCTTACATGAAGATGAGACGTGAAGGCTCAGTTAAGGCGCTTGAGTGTTGCAAATTAGCCAGGAAGGAGCTAAAGAGAGAGCTTAGGAGACCCAGGAGGTAACATGAAAAGTCTTTGGCAGGTAAGATCAAGGAAAACCCTAAAGCTTCCTCGATGTATATCAGGACTAAAAGAATGACTCGGGTAAGAATAGGGCCTGTCAGAGACAGTAGTGGGAAGTTGTGTATGGATAGAGATAGGAGAGGCCATAAATGAATATTTTTCGACCATATTCACACAGGAAAAAGATAATGTTGTTGAGAAGATACAGGCTATTAGATGAGCCAGGATTGAGGTTCATAAAAGGGTGTTAGCAATTTTGGAAAGTATGAAAATAGGTGTCCCCTGGGCCGGATGGGATTTATCCTAGGATTCTCTGGGAAGCTAGGGAGGAGATTCTAGAACCTTTGGCTTTGATCATTATGTTGTCATTGTCTCCAGGAAGAGTGCCAGAAGACTGGAGGATAGCAAATGACCCCTTGTTCAAGAAGGGGAGTTGAGACAATCTTGGTAATTTTAGACCAGTGAGCCTTACTTCGTTTGTCGGTAAAGTGTTGGAAAGGATTATAAGAGATAGGAATAATTTGATTAGAGATAGTCAACATGGTTTTGTGAAGGGTAGGTTGTGCCTCACAAACCTTATTGAGTTCCTTGAAATGACCCCTTGTTCAAGAAGGGGAGTTGAGACAATCCTGGTAATTTTAGACCAGTGAGCCTTACTTCGTTTGTGGGTAAAGTGTTGGAAAGGATTATAAGAAATAGAAATAATTTGATTAGAGATAGTCAACACGGTTTTGTGAAGGGTAGGTTGTGCCTCACAAACCTTATTGAGTTCCTTGAGAAGGTTACTAAACAGGTGGATGAGGGTAAAGCAGTTGATGTAGTGTAGATGGGTTTCAGTAAAGTGTTTGACAAGGTTCCCATGTAGGTTGTTGCAGAAAATAAGGCATGGGATTGAGGGTGATTTAGCAGTTTGGATCAGAAATTGGCTAGCTGTAAGAAGACAGAGAGTGGTGGTTGATGGGAAATGTTCATCCTGGAGTTCAGTTACTAGTGGTGTATTACAAGGATCAGCTTTGGGGCCACTGGTGTTTGTCATTTTTATAAATTATCTGAATGAGGGTGTAGAAGGATGGGTTAGTAAATTCGCAGATGTCACTAAAGTTGGTGGAGTTGTGGACAGTGCGGAAGGTTGTTGCAGGTTATAGAGAGACATAGATAAGCTGTAGAGCTGGGCTGAGAGGTGGCAAATGGAGTTTAATATGGAAAAGTGTGAGGTGATTCACTTTGGAAGGAGTAACAGGAATACAGAGTACTGGGCTAATGGTAGTGTGGATGAGCAGAGAGATCTCAATGTCCATTTGCATAGATCCATGAGAGCTGCCACCCAGGTTGCTAGGGTTGTTAAGATGGCATACGATGTGTTAACTTTTATTGGTAGGGGGATTGAGTTTCAGAGCCATGAGGTCATGTTGCAGCTGTACAAAACTCTGGTGCAGCTGCACTTGGAGTATTGCATACTGTTCTGGTCGCTGCATTATAGAAAGTATGTAGAAGCATTAGAAAGGGTACAGAGGAGATATACTAGGATTCAAGGGAAGGTCTTATGAGGAAAGGCTGAGGGACTTGAGGCTGTTTTCATTAGCGAGGTTAAGAAGTGATTTAATAGAGACATATACAAGATGATCAGAGCATTAGATAGGGTGGACAGTGAGACCTTTTTCCTCGGATGGTGATGGCTAGCACGGGGGATAATAGATGTAGTCGAAAAGTGTGGTGCTGGAAAAGCACAGCTAGTCACGCAGCATCAGAGGAGTTGGAGAATTGACGTTTCAAGTATAAAACCTTCATCAGGAATGAGGCTTGTGGACGAAGGGGGCTGAGAGATAAATGGGAGGGGTGGGGCAGGTTGGGGTCGGGTGGGGGGAAGGTAGTTGGGAATGCGGTAGATAGATGAAGGTGGGGGAGGAGGTGATCAGGTGAAGCAGATAGGTGGGAAGGAAGATGGGCAGGTAGGACTGTTCAGGAGGGTGCTGCCAAGCTGGAAGGTTGAATTTGGGATAAGGTGGAGGTGCCTACAAGAAAACCTCATCTTCTGCCTTGGGACCCTCCAACCACATGGGATCAATGTGAATTTCACCAGTTTCCTCATTTCACCTCCCCACACCCAGCCTCATTCATAATGAAGGGTTTATGCTCAAAATTTTGATTCTCCTGTTCCTCTGATGCTGCCTGACTGGCTGTGCTTTTCCAGCACCACACTTTTCAACTCTGATCTCCAGCATCTCCAGTCCTCCCTTTCTCGTGGGTGATAGATATAGGACAGATGTCAAAGGTAGGTTCTTTCTGCAGAGAATGGTAAGGGTGTGGAATGCCCTGCCTGCAACAGTAGTAGACTTGCCAACCTTAAGGGCACTTAAATGGTCATTGGATAAACATATGGATGATAATGGAATAGTGTAGGATAGATGGGCTTCAGATTGGTTACACAGGTTGGTGCAACACCGAGGGCCGAAGGGCCTGTATTGCACTGCAATGTTCTATGTACTAATGTGATTGGCTACATTATACTTATTTTTACATTGTGTAATTTTAAATGAAGAGCAACATGATGAAAACATAAAAGTTTTAAGCTATAGAAATCATTCAGGTGAGATTCCTTGGGCTTAACAGGAGCATTCCTTGTCCTTTTGTGCTTTGTATTTAAAGATATTTTGTGTAGTTTTAAATTGCAAGTAATGCATCTCAGAGTACATTTATACCAACTGCTAAAAGTTATGTTGCAGGTTAGTAAGATCATTCTTAAAAGAAGAAGCAAAACATTAGATTAATTTCTAAATTGAAAGAATTGAGAAGTAGAGAAGTTATTGTAAACCTGTATTGAATCTTACTTGGACCACACTTACTGTGTACAGTTTGTCACCATTCTATAAAAAGAATATAAAGGCACTAGAGAAGATGCAGAGAAGATGTAAAAGGATGGTGTCAAAAATGTATTGGTTTATGTATCAAAAAAGGACTGAGAAGCAGTGCCACTTTTTTGAAGATAGGATGATCAGATAGAGGTTTTTATAAAAACCTTCCATAGTTTTAAAGTGAATGTTTCCTTTTGTGGGAAAGGGCTGTCAATATAAGATAATGACCACAAATTCAAATAAGGAATTTAGTAGAACATCTTCGCTAAAGAAAGGTGAGAATATGGAATTAGCTAACACTGGGAGTGGTTGAAGGGGATAGTGTGAATGCATTTAAGGTGAAGCTGGATGAGTATATGAGGAAGAAGGGAATAGAAGGTCATGAAGACAGAAATAGATGAAGAAAACTGAGAGAAAGCCCGGGTGGTGTACAAATGCTGGAATGGAGTAATTGAACCAACTCACCCATTTGAAATGCTGTATGTTATTAAAATACTATCCAACGTCACTTGTTAAATTTCAAACCACAGTTGCTCCATAAGATGGACAGCAATGTTGTGCAGGATTTTAATAAATCAGAGGAGCAGTTCTAAATAAAGGTATAATAGGGAATGTGACAGTACAGCAAACGTTTTATTAACCGGCATCTATGGGATAAAGAATTGTTCAAATATTCTGATTGATCAAGAGATCCATATAATCAATGTAAAAGCACACACTGTGTAATAGAAACTCAGTGCAGGGGGTATACATATCACTGTTATACATTATTTACAGCATAAATCACGTAACTAATAATGCAACTTGCCCTCAAATAAAACTTACTGGCAGAAAGCCTTCTCACTCTCATCCTCAACTGGCTATTCAGACATCGTGTAGATTGTGATAATACAGTAAACTTATGATATTTTAAGCATATTATTTTCATCCAGAATGCCAGTTCATAAGATGTCAGTTAAAACTATGTTTGTTTTACTTTGCCATTAACTGGCTGTTACAGTGAGTGGACATTGCACTGTGTTTGCAGTGCCAAATGCCAGTGGACGTGACCTTTCCATTTGATAAAGTGACCTTTTATGAGGCTCATAAAACAGCAAGTTATGAAATACACCAAAAAGTTGTTTCTTAGGCAGTTCTTTCACTTAAAGTCACTCCCCTTCCAGGTGGACTCAATTCACTATTACTCAGCTTCTTTCCTTAACTTTGTAAACATTTGATCTTAGGAACATAGAAATAGGACTAGGCCATTCAACTCTTGAGCCTATTCCACTATTTAATGAGATCATGGTTGATCTGTGGCTGAATTCTTTATATCTGCCTTCAGTCCACATCTCTTAATAACTTTGGGTAAGAAAAGAATTATAATTCTCAGATTTAAAATTAACAACTGATCCTGCTTCCCCTGCTATTTGTAGAAGAGAGTCCCAAACATCTGCCATCTTTTCAGATGGTCTATCCTTAATTCTCAGACTATACCTCCTTGTTCTAGAATCTCCAACCAATGGGAATAGTTTATCTTAATCTACTCTGTCTTTTCCTGTTAATATCTTGAAACTGTGATCAGATCACCCCTTAACCTTCACAATTTAACTCCTGAAATCCAGGTGTCATACTTGTAAACCTACATTGTGTACCCACAAAGGTCAGTATATTCTTCTTAAGGTGTGATGCCCTGATTTGCTCACAATACACTAAATGGGGTCTAAACAGGGTTTTGCGTAACTGCATCATAACCTCTGCATCCTGGTACTCAAGCCCTTTAAACATAAAGGTCAGCATTCCAATTCCTTGATTATTTTCTTCCCCTTTTTGTGACATTTTAAAGATCTATGCCCCTGAGTCCTGAAGTCTCCTTGGACATTTTCCTGATGAAAAGCTTATACTTGAAAGGTTGATTCTCCTGCTCTTCAGCTGCTGCCTGACCGGCTGTGCTATTCCAGTGCCATACTCTTCAATTCCGATCTCCAGCATCTGCAGTCCTCACTTTCTCCTCCTTGGACATTCACTAAATTTAACTTTGTGTCATCTAGAAGTTCCCTGATCTACCCTTTTTTTTTTTGCTCCAAAATGGATAACCTCGCACTTGCTTACGTTGAACTCCATCTGCCAGTTTTGTCATTCTCTTAGCCTGTCAATATCCCTTTGTAATTTTATGATATCATCCACACTGTTTACAAAGCTGCTGAACTTTGTGTCATCAGCAAACTTGGATATATGACTTTTTGTGCCACTAAGTTGTTAATAAATAATGTGAATAATTGAGGCTCTAACACAGATCATTGAGGG
The DNA here is from genome assembly GCF_004010195.1 of Chiloscyllium plagiosum. NCBI lineage: Eukaryota > Metazoa > Chordata > Chondrichthyes > Orectolobiformes > Hemiscylliidae > Chiloscyllium > Chiloscyllium plagiosum. The sequence continues at coordinate 4,044,388 of NC_057729.1, read as the reverse complement.
ACATCATTGGTCACATTGTGTCAATTTGCATACCTGCCCATTATCTCTACTTTGTGTTGCTTGCTATTCAATCACAATCCCAGCCATTTCAGTAATTTGCCTCCAATTTCATGGACATCCACCTTAGTTAACAGTCTCTTATGTGGGATTTTATCAACTGCCTTCTGGAATTCCATGTAAACAACATCCGCAGACATTCCCCTGTCCACTACCTTAGTTACCTCTTCAAATAATGCAGTGACACACCTATCATGAATCATGCCGGCTCTCTGTAATTAACTGAAAATTTTCAAGGTGTTCAGTTACTCCCCGTCCTTGATTATAACCTCCAACAATTACCACACCACTGATGTTAGACTAACTGGTCTATAGTTCCCTGGTTTTCCTCTTTCACGCTTCTTTAAAAGCAGAGTGACATGTGTAGTTTGCAATCGAGAGGGATGCTTCCTGTATCTAGTGAACTCAGAAAGATTGTAGTTAGCGCATCTATGATGTGCTCCCTTAATTCCTTTAACACTCTTGAATGGAAGCTGTCAGGTCCCTAGGATTAGTCACGCTTTAATTCTAATAATTTCTTCATTAATGATGTTTTACTTAAAACAATTTTATTCAGTTTATGTTCACAATCCGCTAATAATTTCCTCAGGGCTTAGTCATAGAATCATAGAGATGTACAGCATGGAAACAGACCCTTTGGTCCAACCTGTCCATGCCGACCAGATATCCCAACCCAATCTAGTCCCATCTGCCAGCACCCAGCCCATATCCCTCCAAACCCTTCCTATTCATATACCCATCCAAATGCCTCTTAAATGTTGCAATTGTACCAGCCTCCACCACATTCTCTGGCAGCTTATTCCATACACGCACCACCCTCTGCGTGAAAAAGTTGCCCCTTAGGTCTCTTTTATATCTTTCACCTCTCGGCCTAAACCTATGCCCTCTAGTTCTGGACTCCCCGACCCCAGGGAAAATACTTTGTCTGTTTATTCTATCCATGTCCCTCATAATTTTGTAAACCGCTATAAGGTCACCCCTCAGCCTCCGACGCTCCAGGGAAAACAGCCCCAACCTGTTCAGCCTCTCCCTGTAGCTCCGATCCTCCAACCCTGGCAATATCCTTGTAAATTTTATCCTCCTTTTCTGCTCAGGTGTGTCTGCCATTTCCCCATAGTCATTGACAATATTCCCATTTTCAGTCTTTAGTGGACAAACATTGCTCCTAACCCAAAATCTTATTGATTTGAAGTCCCTGGCAAGTTTCCTTTCATAATCCAGTTAAGTAGCTCTAATCAGCTGCTTTGTGGCTTTTTGCAGGTCTTTGTATCCTTCCCATTCAACAGGATCTTTGCTTTTTTTTGTATTTTTGTCAGCCCTTTTAGTTTTATTCTGTCTCTTATTTCTCTAGTTGTCCATTACTGCTTCTTCTGTCACGTGGAGCATTTCTCCCTCAGGTATAAACTGGTTTGGCATTGTTAAATGTTGCTTTAAACATCCTCCACTGTCCTTCAGCTGTTTTACCCATTAAACAGGGAAAGTCTGTTAATATGGAGAATCTATGTCTCATCTTGTTAAAGTCGGCCTTCCCTAAACGTAAAACTGATTCATGCTTTTTGCTTTCCAACCATACTTTGAACTCAATCATGTTATGATCACTATATAATAAAACTACATGCACAATCAAATTACAAATTAAATCCAATATTGCTTATCCCCTTGTTGAATCCGGGGCATATTTTGTAAGTAAATTTGGGAAACATGAATTGAAAACAACTTGCCCGATACGTTTTTTTTTCTTTTCCCTCATAACTTAGTTAGAACTCTCAGCTGCAGGCAACAGCTATTAAGTTTGCTCATAGACTTGGAAAGAATCGATTAAAGTCTTCCCACTTCAGACCTGCTGAGCATTACAAGGACCAACATACAAAGTGGGCACTAAGAGTAATAAAATTTTGTTTGATGAGGATTATTTCTTTTAATTCAGTGTGTGCTTGTATGGGAATCCTGCTCGTTTAATGAGTGGAGATGTATTTGATGATTTATAATTATTTTATAGTAATCTGTTACTTATGTTGTTTTTGTTTCCAGACGCCGTGGTTGATCATGGTAATCTTGTTAATAGCTGGCGGCCTCTTCATGTTTACATACAAGTCAACCCAGTTTAACATGAAAGGGTTTATACTAGTGTTAGTTGCATCTTTCCTTGGAGGGATACGATGGACACTGACACAGATCCTTACGCAGAAGGCAGACCTAGGTAATGCCAAAATATCAACAATGCAGCTTGTTAGAGTGGGACAGTACTATTAGCTGGAGACCTACATGGTCAGATTTTGTGTATAACATTGCAAAATGTTTAATATTGTGTGCACATGCTTTTCTTTTGCTTTTTCGGGACGGCACGTTGGAACAGTGGTTAACACTACTGCCTCACAGCGCCAGGGACCCGGGTTTGATTCCAGCCTCGGGCAACTGTCTGTGTGGAGTTTGCACATTCTCCCCGTGTCTGCGTGGGTTTCCTCCAGGTGCTCCAGTTTCCTCCAATAATCCAAAGATGTGCAGGTCAGGTGAATTGGTCGTGCTAAGTTGCCCATAGTGTTCAGGGATGTATAGGTTAGGTGCATAAGTCAGGGATAAATGTAGGGAATGAGTTTGGGGAGGATATTCTTTGGAGGGTTAGTGTGGACTTGTTGGGCCGAAGGGCCTGTTTACACACAGTAGGGATTTGAATTTAATTCTATTTGTATACAAAGCCTTTCTCCTCTTGGAGGCCAACCATCTTCCATATTCAACATGGGAACTAATTTGCATGAAATGCTGAGGGAGGGGTAGGCAACTGAGAGAGATACTCAAAAGCTGAACTGAAAAGAAAGGAAGATTTGCATGTAAATAGTGCCTTTCATGGCTACTAAACATCTCAAAGCAATTTTCCTGCACTGCTGGGAGGAAAATTAGAGGGAATGCTGGTGGTGAGCCACCTTCTTGAATTGCTGCAGTTGTTTGGTTGTAGGGCACCCATAGTGCTGTTAAGGAGGTAGTTCCAGGAGTTTGACCCAGCAACAGTATAGTATAGTTCCAGGTCGGGACGGTGAGTGGCTTGGAGGGCACTCGTGACCATGTATGTGCTTCCATGTATCTGCTTCCCTTGTCCTTCAAGATGATAGAGGTCATGGGTTTGGAAGATGCTGTTAAAGGTGCCTTGGTGAGTTACTGCAGGGCATTTCGTAAATTGCATAGCAACCAGATTCTTTTGTGGTATTGATTGAGAGTTAAATATAAACATGGGAGGTTAATACCCTTGTTACTTTTTCAAGAGATCTTTTGCAGGCACTGAGCAGGCAGATGTGGCCTTATTTAACAAATCACCTGAGAATTGGCATCCCCAGTAATGCAGCACACTCCTGATATTGCATTGGATTGGATTGGGAACATAGATGTTTGTGTATAAGCACTACAGCGAGACTTCAGTTCGGCACCTTATAACTCAGAGGCAGCAGTGCTATCCACTGATCCATAGTTGGCATTTACGGGGTGAATAAGTATGATACAAAAATTGTAAAACAACAGATAAGGAGAAATACAGGAGTAGAAGCCCATTCAAACCACTTTTATAACTCCATTAGGTAAAGCTGATTTTGCATTGTTACTCCATTCATCTGTTTACTGATCTTGGTTCTGTAACCCTCTAAACATGTGCCTAACATAAGTCTATCAATCTCTGGCTTTAAATGTTCAGTTTACCCCAACCTGAAAAGCTGTTTGAAGAGGGAATGTCAAATTTCTGCTGTTTTTAGGTGAAGGGAAGTTTCCTGACATTACCTTCAGGTAGTCTCCCTCTAAGTTTAAGATTCTGGGTAAGATTCTGCTGCCTAGTTCTGAATCCACATCTAGAGTGGGGAAGTCTCTCTCCACTTTATTAACTTTTTGATCATCTTAAAACTCTCAATTAGGTCTTCTTTAACTCATCTATATCTAAAAATATACTGACTTTGTCCTTGTAATGTAATCCTTTTGGCCCTGGCATCATCCTACTGAATGTCTTGTGTATTTTACCCGGGCTGGGGGAGGGGAGTGAGCCAGAACGGAAGACTGTACTTTAAATGGAATCAAACCAGAGCTTTATGTAATTGTAATGTAAATTCTATTCTTTAATGCCTATTCCAGTATATTAGATACAGTAAAACAATCTTGCAAAGGGAAAAAAAGGGAGCAATCATTTCCTCTATACCCTATATGTGACTTTCTAATTTATCTACCTATTTACTACATATTTTTTTGTCAAATTCTGCTGTACCTTGATTACCCAGAAATACATCCCTTTAAATCTAGCTACTTCCAGTTCTGAACTCCATATCAGTGAGTATGGAGGAATGATAGGCACATTACTGTACCTGTCTCATCTTCTGGAACAAGTAGGTCAGGCTTTAGCTGAATGTGGGCTTGATGCTAGATTCTGCTTGTTGCTAGCAAACCATGATTTTTTTTAATCTGCTGAAACAAATATTTATTTGGCACACCATTGGTAGAATAAATTACAGTGCACAATTTCTTTGAGTTTGTAACTAAACATGATTAGCCCCCCATATGAGTGTAACTGGCAGAGATGTATGAGGATGGAAGATGGGGTATGTTGGATGATACATGGATAGCACATTGGAACCAACGACATAGGAAGGAAAAAGGTCGAGATTATGAAGGGAGATTGCAGAGAGTTAGGCAGAAATTTAAAAAGGAGGTCCTTGAGAGTAGTAATATCTGGATTACTCCCGGTGCTACGAGCTAGTGAGGGCAGGAACAGGAGAATAGAGCAGATGAATGCATGGCTGAGGAGCTGGTGTATGGAAGAAGGATTCACATTTTTGGATCATTGGAATCTCTTTTGGGGTAGAAGTGACCTGTACAAGAAGGACGGATTGCACCTAAATTGGAAGGGGAATAATATACTGGCAGGGAAATTTGCTAGAGCTGCTCGGGAGGATTTAAACTAGTAACCAGGATACAAATGTTACAGGAAGGATAGAAAGGGAGGCAAGAGAGGAGGGGGAGTGGCATTTTTGATAAGGGATAGCATTACAGCTGTGCTGAGGGAGGATATTCCCGGAAATACATCCAGGGAAGTTATTTGGGTGGAACTGAGAAATAAGAAAGGGATGATCACCTTATTGGGATTGTATTATAGACCCCCTAATAGTCGGAGGGAAATTGAGAAACAAACTTGTAAGGAGATCTCAGCTCTCTGTAAGGACAATAGGTGGTTAAGATAGGGTATTTTAACTTTCCAAATATAGACTGAGACTGCCATAGTGTTAAGGGTTTAGATGGAGAGGAATTTGTTAAGTGTGTACAAGAAAATTTTCTGACTTTGTGTGGATGTACCTACTGGAGAAGGTGCAAAACTTGACTGACTCTTGGGAAATAAGGCAGGGCAGGTGACTGAAATGTCAGTGGGGGAGCACTTTGGGGCAAGCGACCATAATTCTATTCGATTTAAAATAATGATGGAAAAGTATAGACCAGATCTAAAAGTTAAAGTTCTAAATTGGAGAAAGGCCAATTTTGACAGTATTAGGTAAGAACATTCGAAAGCTGATTGGGGGCAAATGTTCCAAGTAAAGGGACGGCTGAAAAATGGGAAGCCTTCAGAAATGAGATAACGAGAATCCAGAGAAAGTATATTCCTGTTAGGGTGAAAGGAAAGGCTGGTAGGTATAGGGAATGCTGGATGACTAAAGAAATTGAGGGTCAAGAAAAAGAAGGAAGCAGATGTAAGGTATAGACAGGATAGATTGAGTGAATCATTAGAAGAGTATAAAGGAAGTAGGAGTATACTTAAGAGAGAAATCAGGAGGGCAAAAAGGGGACATGAGATAGCTTTGGCAAATAGGATTAAGGAGAATCCGAAGCGTTTTTACAAATACGTTAAGGACAAAGGGTAACTAGGGAGAGAATAGGGCCCCTCAAAGATCAGCAAGGCAGCCTTTGTGTGGAGCTACAGAAAATGAGGGAGATACTAAATGAGTATTTTGCATCAGTAGTTACTGTGGAAAAGGATATGGAAGATAGACTGTAGGAAAATAGATGGTGACATCTTGCAAAATGTCCAGATTACAGAGGAGGAAGTGCTAGATGCCTTGAAACGGGTAAAGTTGGATAAATCCCCAGGACCTGATCAGGAGTACCTTAGAACCTGTGGGAAGCTAGGGACGTGATTGCTAGGGCTCTTGCTGAGATATTTGTATCATCAATAGTCACAGGTGAGGTGCCGGAAGACTGGAGGTTGGCAAACGTGGTGCCACTGTTTAAGAAGGGTGGTGAGGACAAGTCAAGGAACTATAGACCGGTGAGCCTGACCTCGGTGGTGGGCAAGTTGTTGGAGGGAATCCTGAGGGACAGGATGTACATGTATTTGGAAAGGCAAGGACTGATCAGGGATAGTCAATATGGCTTTGTGCGTGGGAAATCATGTCTCACAAACGTGATTGAGTTTTTTGAAGAAGTAACAAAGAGGATTGATGAGGGCAGAACGAAAGATTTGATCTGTATGGACTTCAGTCAGGTGTTTGACAAGGTTCCCCATGGGAGACTGATTAGCAAGGTTAGATCTCACGGAATACAGGGAGAACTAGCCATTTGGATACAGAACTGGTTCAAAGGTGGTGGTGGAGGGTTATTTTTCAGACTGGAGGCCTGTGACCGGTGGAGTGCCACAAGGATCGGTGCTGGGTCCTCTACTTTTTGTCATTTACATAAATGATTTGGATGTGAGCATAAGAGGTACAGTTAGTAAGTTTGCAGATGGCGTCAAAATTGGAGGTGTAGAGGACAGCGAAGAGGGTTACCTCAGATTACAACAGGATCTTGACCAGATGGGCCAATGGGCTGAGAAGTGGCAGATGGAGTTTAATTCAGATAAATGCGAGGTGCTGCATTTTGGGAAAGCAAATCTTAGCAGGATTTATACATTTAATGGGACGGTCCTAGGAAGTGTTGCTGAATAAAGAGACCTTGGAGTGCAGGTCCATAGCTCCTTGAAAGTGGAGTCGCAGGTAGATAGGATAGTGAAGAAGGAGTTTGGTATGCTTTCCTTTATTGGTCAGAGTTGGGATGTCATGTTGCGGACATTGCGGACATGTTGCAGATATAGGACATTGTTAGGCCACTTTTGGAATATTGCATGCAATTCTGGTCTCCTTCCTATTGGAAAGGTGTTGGGAAACTTGAAAAGGTTCAGAAAAGATTTACAAGGATGTTGCCAGGGTTGGAGGATTTGAGCTATAGGAGAGGCTGAACAGGCTGGAGCTGTTTTCCCTGGAGTGTCGGAGGCTGAGGAGTGACCTTATAGCAGTTTACAAAATTATGAGGGGCATGGATAGGGTAAATAGGCAAAGTCTTTTCCCTGGGGTCGGTGAGTCCAGAACTAGAGGGCATAGGTTTAGAGTGAGCGGGGACAGATATAAAAGAGACCTAAGGGGCAACTTTTTTAGGCAGAAGGTGGTACATGTATGGAATGAGCTGCCAGAGGAAGTGGTAGAGGCCGATACAATTGCAACCTTTAAGAGGCATTTGAATGGGTACATGAATAGGAAGGGTTTGGAGGGATATGGGCCGGGTGCTGGCAGGTGGGACGAGATTGGGTTGGGATGTCTGGTCGGCATGGACTGGTTGGACCGAAGGATCTGTTTCCATGCTGTACATCTCTATGACTCCATGACATGGATAGAAATTGAACCATCAGAATATTACTAAAGGTTTGATTTATGCCCTGGAGCTAAAAGAACAAGTTGGGAAATCTCCTGAGGCAGCAGATTTGCCTCTGTGGAAACAACTCTTGCACATACATTTTGACACTATTGGTATTGGGGAGGGGAAGGTGCAGGTCTTCAAGAAATTGTGGCCATATGTGGTGGGCTGATTATGAGGATTGCCTCAGCTCTGATACTTCAGCCCATCCTTCAGTCCAGTTGTACAAAAGGTAATGAGACCCTATACGCTTGATTATTCCCCCTCCCCCACTTTCTCCATCATTAACCATGCCCCTTTGTAGTCTCAATGCACTTCCTTAGCAGTCACCCAATTTCCTTACTACTTGGGGCATATCCACTACAGGTAGAACTCCGGAACCATGTAGAAACGAAAAAGTTTGACAATATATGAAACCTCTCACTCATACACATTTATGTAAAAATAAACTCCTTTATGAAAGGCAACCTAAATCTCATTGAGTTGTCAGTAAAAACAAAGCAACTTCTATTTGCAAACTATATTAAATCGTTGAATGGATTTTTAAAACTGTGAATCAAAATTGCTGAAATAGGTGATTTTGAAGATTTTGAAACTCTGTCAAGCATTCATAATCTCAGTTGTAGTAAGAGCCCTTGAGGAATGTCAACCATGAAGTTTATTGAAATGTAAGAAAAGATGATTTTTTTTCCCCCAAACTATGTTAGATGACTTATCAGGGGTTTAAGAGACTAGTACCCGAAATAAACTGATTGCCTTACAAAGAAAGGCGAGACAGGCTGGGCCTGTATCCTGTAGCGCTGGGGAGAGTTGTAGGTGATTTAATTGAAATATAGAAGATCCGAAGGGGACTTGACCAGGTGGGTGTGGAAAGGATGCTTCCTCCTTGGAAGGGGTCGAGCACTTGAAGTCATTGTTTAAAAACAAGGGGCCACCCAGGTGTGGCAGAAATAATTTTCTCAGAGGACTAATACTCTTTTGGAACTTCCTCAAAAGGCAGTGGATGCAAAAACTTTAAATATTTTTAAGGCCGAGGTAGATAATTTCTTGGTTACTAAATGGATGACATATTATCGGGGGGGTATGCAGGAATGCAGAGTTGAGGTTAAAATCAGGTCAGCATGCTCTTACTGAACGGCACAGCAGATCTGATAGCTGAGTGGCTTACACATGTTCCTTGTTCATATGTTTTTCATTAAATAAAATTTATGCCTCCTCCATCATTTGTGACTCCCACACTGCAGCTTAAGACCCTTGGAATCTGTAAACATCTGTTTGCTTGAACTCGGCAGTGATTTCAATTGACCCTGCTGATTTTTAGTTTCCCACTGTTGGTAAAAAGGGGGGCAAAACTCTGAATGTAGCTCTGATCTACTATTTTTAAAGGCCTCCAGAGTCAACAGAACTCTATGAAAATCTGGCCCAAAAGTACATAGCTCTTGTCAAAAATAACACTCAGTGATTATTGTCCAAGTGTTCTGTCCCAGATTTTTGAGCCCCATGTCCTGTTCTGATTACATCTAACTCCAGAATCTTGATATTTATTCATGGTCTGAGCACGTATTGTGATTGCCAAAGCTGCCGCATGTATTCTTTCCTGTGCTGTACAATCCAGAATTATCAAGGTACACTTTATGTATTCTTGATACGGAGAGATGTGCAAACTCTTGTTGATTTTCTCTTTTTTAATTTGAAAAGGTTTCAAATCTCATGATGGCATTACGTATCCTGAATATTTTGTAATTTCAATTATTGCCAGTGATATATGCCGTTTATTTTTTCCTTTTTTTGTGTATTTTGGCAACAATCAAACCAATAGCGTGAACAAATTTATTTTTAAATTGAAATCAAGTTTCTCTACTTAATTTTCTAAGGCATGTCGGGAATTAATAAAATGCTAAATTTGGATCTGTCTTGCTCAGGTTTACAGAATCCCATTGACACCATGTACCATCTCCAGCCGCTGATGTTCATAGGCCTTTTCCCATTGTTCCTAATCAATGAAGGTATGTTTGGTTGTTTTGTTAAGATAATGGCCAGTGCCAGATAATGGCTGATCTGATTGTGGCCTTAACTCCACTTTCCTGCCGGCCCTCCATGACCCTTGACTCCATGACCCTTGACTATCTTTTGAACTCGTTCTAAAAGGACAAAAAGGCACTGGAGAGGATGGAATAAAGATAAGACAAGGATGGTATTAGAATTGAGAGGCTATATTTCTTAAGAAACCTTGGGCAGCTGGTGCTGTTTAGAGGTCTTTAAAATGATGGAAGAGTTTGATAGGATGGACATGTACACAGGAGAATAAAACTGGAAGACACAAGTATAAGATTGTCATCAACACATCCAGTAGAGAATTCAGGAAAGATAAGCCAAACAGTGATTAGAATATGAAACTGGCTAGAGCAAATGGTATTTTAGGTTATTAAAATTGATGGAATGAAGGGAAACGAGATAAGTAATCGAGGGAGAAAGGATTGGAAGGTTATGCAGATAAGGTTGGGTGAGTATGGGTGGGAGGAGGTTCAATGGAGTAAAACTAATAATTGAACTCACTGAAGAGAAATAAGGAAGTGCAGATGTTGGAAATCTGAAACAAAAGCAGAAATTGCTGGAGAAACTGGCAGCATCTGTGAGGAGAAAGCAGAGTCCATTTTGGGTCCAGTGAACCCCCTTCAGAACCTAACAAGAATCACTGGATGCAAAACATTGGCTTTGTTGTTCTCTCCATAGATGCTGCTCAACCTGCTGAGTTTTCCAGCAATTTCTGTTTTTGTTTCAGTTGAGTTAAATCGCCTTTTTTTCTGTGCTGTACATTGTGTTCTGCAGCAAAACCCGAAGGCTGTGGTGAAATTACTTCATCACATTCCTGATGAAGGATTTCTGCCCAAAACATCAAATCTCCTGCTCCTTGGATGCTGCCTTTTCCAGCACCATATTTTTTTACTTTGATCTCCAGCACCTGCAATCCTCACTGTCTCCTCATTTATGACCTAACCAGTCTTCTGTGGACTACTAATGTTATGTTTTCCCCTTTCTCAAGGACTGAGCCTGTCTGCATCGGAGAAACTGTTTCGTTATCAGGAGACATCAACGTTGCTGTATATGGTCTTTGTATTGGCTGCAGGGGGAGTTTTGGCATTTGGCTTGTGCTTCTCTGAATTTTTATTGGTTTCTAAAACCTCCAGCTTGACCCTATCTGTAGCAGGCATTTTTAAGGTGAGTCATTTTGGTGCTATACCTATCAACATAACATTGTTGCACTCATGTTGTTTGTTCCGATGATGAAAGCAAAAGGAAATACAGGTGCTGGAAATCTGAAATAGAAACATGCCTTCCTAACAATGCCTACTGGATTATCAGTGTTTGTATTGGCCCATTGTTGTAGGAATGGCTTGAAATTCTCAATCTGGTTTATCATAGTGACACATAGACTATAAACCCAATTTTTACTTTAACCCTGCTTTTGATTTAAATATGAAAGAGAATGTTAGGTTGGTGGGACCTGTCATTTTTAAACCTCTGTCTTTCAAATGTTTTGAATTTCTTTTTAAAAAATGAGCTTTATTTGACCAATTTCCAAATACAATGGAATTGGATGTTCGAATCCTTCCCACCCGACTAAGCATTTTACAACTGGGTTTTATGCCAGCTGAGAATATGTTGCAGAGCAGACTAAATCACAATAATTGAGCTCAATAGACTTTCTTGTTTTTGTGGAAAAAAATACACGCTACCAGACTTACTGAGTTTATCCAGCACTTTCTGTTTTTATTCCTTGTTTTTGTATTTTCTTCTGCTGAAGAAAAAGCCCACCATTTTGCACTTTTACCTTACTAATGTTTAGATATTCCATCATCATATTGTTCTTAAGTATCTTATTTGTTAATGAAAATTGTTCTGCATTTGAAGAAAATTAAATTCAAGGAAGATAATCCACTGAACCAGTGTAATGTGGTGACAAAAAAGAGCTCAAATGTATTTTGGACAGTGCTTTATCTGCACTGATTAAGACAGAACAATGGCTAGCACTGCTGCCTCAGCACCGGGGACCTGGGTTTGATTGCAGCCTCAAGCGTCTGTGTGGAGTTTGTATGTTCTGCCCGTGTCTGCATGAATTCCCTCTAGGTGCTCCGATTTCCTCCTACAGTCCAAAGGTGTGTAAGTTAGGTGGATTGGCCATGCTAAATTGCCCATAATATCCCGGGAGGTGCAGCCCCTATGTGGATTAGCCATGGGGAATGCAGGGTTACAGGGGTGGGGTATGGAGCTGGGTCTGGGTGAGATGCTCTTCCGACAATTGGTGTGGATGTGTTGGGCCGAATGGCCTGCTTCCACGCTGCAGCGATTCTATGATGATTCCCTGGATGGGAACAAACTTGTTGAAATAGATTCCATTGGACCTTTCTGCTTCTCTTGCAGGAAGTGTGCACGCTAGTCCTTGCCAGCCATTTGATGGGTGATCAGCTGAGCACGTTAAACTGGTTGGGATTTGCAATGTGTCTCTCTGGAATCTCTCTCCATGTTGCACTTAAGGTCATTTATTCAGAAGGTAAAGTTACTTTTCTTTTTGAAATTATTGCTAACATTGCATTTGAATTCCTAACTGCCAACTGAAAGGGAAAGGCTTCGAAAATCTGAAGCACAAAGAGACTTGGGAGTCCTAGATCAGGACTCTCTTAATGTTAACATGCAGGTTAATTTCATGATTAGGAATTCAAATGCAAGAGGGCTATAATATAAGAGTAAGCATGTACTGCTAAGGCTCTTTAAGGCTCTGTTCAGACCATATTTGGTGTATTATGAGCAGCTTTGGACCCCATATCTAAGGAAGGACGTGCTAGTGTTGGAGGGGGTGCAGAGGACGTTTACAAGAATGATCCCAGGGATAAGGACTTATCATACAAAGAGCAGTTGAGGACTCTGGGTTTGTACTGATGTAGTTTAGGAAATTGAGGGGTGATCTCATTGAAACTTACAGAACACTGAGAGGCCTGGATAGAGTGGACGTGGAGAAGATGTTTTCACTAGTAGGAGAAACTAGCATCCAAAGCCTCAGAATGGACCACCATGCAGAGCTGAGATGAAGAGGAATTTCTTCAGCCAGAGGGTAGTTAATCTGTGGAAGTCATTGCCACAGAGGGATGTGAAGGCCAAGTCATTGAGAGTATTTAAGACAGAGATAGGTTCTTGATTGATAAAGGGAACAAGAGTTGAGGGAGAAGGCAGGAGAATGGGGTTGAGAAACATATCAACCATGATTGAATGATGGAGCAGACTCGATGGGCTGAATGGACTTCCATTTGTTTGTCTTGTGGTCTTGTGGACTAATGACTTGAAAGTGTTGAATGTTTGGTTGAAGCAGTCAGATCTCCACAAAGCCCGGAGCTGTCTTTTTCTGTTGCAGTAAAAAACATCTGAAGCCTGAAGATAGTCATTTTATTTCCTCTTTCCAATCGCTATAAGCAGTGACTTTTAAATGATAAGTCAAAGACCTTTTATAAGTATGATCCAGTCCCTCAACTTCTGCCTCGGGACCCTCCAACCCCACGGCATCAATGTGGATTTCACCAGTTTCCTCATTCCCCCTCCGCTTTTGCCCAAAACATCGATTTTCCTGTTTCTCGGATGCTGCCTGACCTGCTGTGCTTTTCCAGCAGCACACTCTCTACACCAGTCACTCTGTGCCTCCTGTAAACAAGTGAAAATAATTGGACGGCTTTCAAAAAGCAGCTGTTCTGATCTTCATTTTAGCAAAAGGGAGAAGGAATCATTGAACTGCCTTCCCAGTCTTTCCCTCCACCCGAGCACCCATGTTTTTTTATCTGTCTGTGTGTGTGTCCAGAGGGGGAGTTTATAAGTTGGTTAGAGTTTTAGCTAGTAGTTATACGTCACCTGTTAATATAATTGTTTATTTGTGGTTAAATTCTATTTATTTGTAAAAAATAGTAATTTTGATTAGTACAGAAACCTGGTCTATATTTTCTATCAAATTGGGTCTAAAAGACAGTACAATTGGGGAATCCTGCATACTTTAAAAAAAATCTTTAACTGTTATGCTAAATAACGGGGCTTGATTTCCATTGTAAGGCATAATGGTAGAAGAATGAGGGGGTGATCTTATGGATAATTTTTTTTCTCTGAAGTTTGAGACTCTTTGGAACTCCTTTCATCAAAAGGCAGTGGAGACAAAGTTTTTGAATCTTTTCAAGGTGGGGGTAGACAAATCTTAGCCTTTGCTTCACTTTTTAAGTCATCAGGGTAGGCAGAATTGAGGCCACAATCAAATATTGATTGAGTGGTTACTGATGAGCATTTTCCCCTGGCGGAGGAATTACTAACAGGAGGAGATAATTTTGTACGTAGCCTATTGAGCAGTGAAACTGGGAAACAAAAAGTTGTGGAAATTAGGGTCATTTGGACTTTTCAAGTCTGATTGTTGTTAAGAGAGTACCAAGAGATGTGGAGCAAAGCTAGATAAATGTAGTTGAGTTACAGAATTGTTGTGATCTGATTAAGGGGTTGAGTGACCTCTCTACATATGTTCTTATTTTCCTCAAATATTTCTTCAATGCCTAGCTTTATCATGAGCTCAAGGTCCACCAGTTTAATGGATTCTGCTTGAATTCAGCCAAACTAGATGTACTTATTTAAGTTAACAGTTTTCAAGTTTATTTATGCTAGTGCAAGCTCATGTTAGTGCCATTAAATTTTCTTGAGCTATTCTCACTTACAGAATCAGGGCAAGTAACATTCACACCACACAATGACCATCTCCAATAAAAGACAATCTAACTAGGTCCCTTGACATTCATTGGTGTTGCCATCACAGAATTTCCCATTAGCAACGTCCTGGGGTTATCATTGACCAGAAACTCAATTGGACTCAACATTCCCCACTTGCCCGGATGGGTGCAGCATCAGGAACACTCAAGCTTGTCACCATCCAGGACCGACATCACATCCATAAACATCCACTCTCTCCACCAATGACGCTCAGTAACAGCAGTGTGCAATGTCTAGAAGATGCACTGAAGCAATTCACGAAAGATCCTTACACAGTACCATCCAAACCCACAATAACTTCCATCTAGAATACAAGGGCAACAGATACATGAGAACACCACACCTGTAAATTCCCCTCCAAGCTATTTATCATGCAGGGTTAGAAATATATTGTCATTCCTTCAATGTCACTGGGTTAAAATCCTGGAATTCTCTCCCTTTGGGCATTGTGGGTTCACCTACAAAACGTGGACTGCAGTGGTTCAAGAATTCAGTTCGCTATCACTATCTCAAGCACAGCTTGGGTAATAAATGCTAATCAGCCATTAACACCTTCGCCCCACGAGTGAATACTTTTTTAAAAAATCTTGATATTACGAAACATGGGCAATTTCATCACCTCATTCATTCTCAGTGATTTATTGCAAATCTTTTAAAAATGAGAGTTATTTCATTGGATATATAGATTTGTACTTGGAAATCCTCAAATAAATGCAGTAATTGCAGTCATACTGACTGAAAGATGTGACAGTTTTATGTTTTGAGTACATACAAAGTAATATTGCAGAAGCCAAAGCTAGCCAGTGAAATACATGTTATAACTTCATGGCAGAGACTTGTTGATAATTTCATTGCTCATTCAGAGTTTCACTGACAGGCTGACTGCCTTTCTATTGTTGGCTATCTCCCTTTCAGATGCCTTGAAAGACAAAATGACGAATAAAATCCATGATATGGCAATGACAGAGGTTGGTATGGAACTACTGCTCAAGAATGAACAAGCAAATGAGGACAGTGATGAAGAGGATGTCATATATCAATGACTCATTGTGTCTGTTCTACAGAGAATCTCAAGGTTCTGCATCACATGACTTACATTTGCTGTGCAAAGGTGTATCTGTATTATGCTTTAATCGTCACGTCTGTGTTCCAGTCCATGATTGGAATTAACTAGATTGACACCTATTGCTTTAAGAATGGAGTTGTCCTTCTGACCAAGTGTAAGGATTAAGATATTGAACCATTGGATACATTTCCATACTGTCACTAGGAGTTGTGAAATTTGTCTATGATGATTTGAACTGTGGTTTAAAATAAAACACCCACCCGCTCACAATTGGATATGGACCCTCCAACTACAGGTTGTTATTGGAGAGAAAATATTTTAAACAACTTTGGGAGAAAATGCTGTTGGTTATGCAGTATTCATGGGAGCATTTTGAACTGCTAAATCAAGGGTTTTTGCAAATGTATTGGGCAACAAAGTAAAGTATTGCTTCCGATTTTATTTGTATTCTGTAGTCCGCCAATACCAATGTCCTCAATACATTTGATAGCAATGCTGATTTTAATTGAAATGTACATACCTGCAGGAAAACAGCAAAATGCCACTGTGATTGATTTGTGGAAAGAAATCATACTACTATAAAAAATCTATTCTTTATTTTATGTTTGTAGCCAAGAGTCAATGGAGTTAATAGAACTCAAGTTTAATTTATTTTGAGCACATTTGATTGACCTAGTGATACTCTAAGTTTCTTACGTAACATGCAACCTTTATGTGAAGAAAATGAACTGGAAATCCAGAGTGTGTTCTGTTCAGAAATATTTGGCAAAGAAAAAGCACTCTAAGGTCACCCCTGTATCCAGTACATTGTTTATTGTGGGATAATAGACATGAAGTCTAGGTATGTTCGAACTGATTACAAACCAAAAAAAACTGATAAAATTTACAGTTAACGTTTTAAAATATGAATGAAATACTCATGGCTCTATATTTCCCTACTTTGTAATTAAACACTGCAGTAAAACTTCTTCAATGGCACAAGGAAAAATGCATGGCTAGGAAAGGGACTGCAGTCTTCTACTTGAATGTCCACTTTCTCAATTATGTGACCAGTTCTCCCTTACATTTTTCAACATGTGCCTCCTTGAAGTTCCATGCCATATATTCCATATCCTGTGCATAAAAGTAATGCAATCTACATCAGATTCTTTCTTCCATGTTTGACCCTCTGGTTCTACAACTCATTTATTCCCTCAAGACATTGAATAATCTCCACGTGCATTGTGATACCTGACTTGAGGTTTCACCATTACCTGACCAGTGTGTTCATGGTACACAACTAAGCTTGAATGTATGCATTTTAAATCTTGCCCGCTCAAACTCTATCTGAAAAATCTACTACCCATTTCTGTGCCATTGGTTTCTTCTCATATAATGATTTCTGGCTGATTTCTGATTTCTACCTCCAACAGAATCATAGAATGGTTACAAACAAGTGGCCAACTAAAACTATATCTGTACATTTGAGCAAAGCTGATGTTACAAAGATCATCCTTTATTGGGGATTTGGATGTAGGAAATTGAACAATTAGTACAGGGGTACCTGGAAAAGTTCTTATATTATGAGCTTTTAATTCTGAGTTATCTTTATCCCATGATACAAGCTCTCTTCATCTGACAATTTAGGCTCCACCTAAATTGTTAGTGTCTCAGTTTTTCCCGTTCTTCTATCTCTGTCTCCCTCCACTCCTTCTATATCCTTCTTTTCTTCTCCCCTCACCTTTCTCTTGTGTATCTCTTCCACCATTTCGTATTCCCCTCCTTCCTTCCTTCATCGCATACTCCCTCTGTGCTCTCTCACCCTCTTTCTCTCTGAGCATTGATAATCTGGATATTTAAGGAAATTAAACTTTTTTTTTTAAACTGTGAAATATTTTACTTATTAAATCATGAGTGATTTTAATAACAGCTGGGCTCTATGTACATTTTAAATGCATCATGTTTCACCTCAGAAATGGGAGTGTATTTATTTGCTGCAGAGTTCCATACAGCAGTGAGCAAGTACTGTAGACATTGCTTCTATTTTCCTCCAATGGGGAAGCATTGAGCCATCATCTACTACCTCCCATTAACACAGCTTGCATCCAACAGCAGCCGTTTATTTGTTAAACAAAGAACAAAGAAAATGTTCAGCCCAGGAACAAGCCCTTCAGCACTCCAAGCCTGAGCCAATCCAAATCTACTGTCTTAACCTATTGCCCAATTCCTAAGCATCTGTATCCTTCTGCTTCCCACCTCCTCCTCATGCATCTGTCCAGACACACGTTAAATGAATCTACCGTGCCTGCCTCTACCACCTCCGCTGGCAATGCGTTATGGGCACCTACCACCCTCTGTGTAAAGTACTTTCCACGTGTATCCCCCTTAAACTTTTCACCTCTCACCTTGAACGCATGACCTCTCGTTATTGAATCCCTCACCCTGGGAAAAAGCTTATCTCTATCCACCCTGTCCATATCCTTCATGGCTTTGTAGACCTCAACCCCTCCAATCTCCTTGTTTCTAATGGAAACAATCCTAACCTACTCAACCTCTCTTCATAGTTAGCACCTTCCATACCAGGCAACATCCTCATAAACCTTCTCTGCACCCTCTCCAAAGCATCCACATCCTTTTGATAATGTGGTGAACAGAACTGTGCACAGTATTCTAAATGCGGCCAAACCAAAGTCTTGTACAATTTTAACATGACCTGCCAGCTCTTATACTCAATACCCCGTCCGATGAAGACAAGCATACCACATGCCTCTTGACCACTCTATCTACCTGCGCAGCCACCTTCAGGGTACAACAGACCTGAACTCCCAGATATCTCTGCTCATCAACTTTATCAAAGGCTTTTCCTTTTACAGTATAGTTGGCTCTAGAATTAGACTTCCCAAAATGCATCACCTCACATTTGCCTGGATTGAACTCCATCTGCTACTTCTCCGCCCAGCTATCCAGTCGATCTATATTCTTCTGTATTCTTTGACAGTCTCCTATGCTTTCTGCTACTCCAATCTTCGTGTCATCTGCAAACCTTCTGGTCAGACCAACAATGCCCTCTTCCAGATCATTTATGTATATCACAAACAACAGCAGCCCCAGCACTGATCCCTGTGGAACACCACTGATCACCTTTCTCCATTTTGAGAAACTCTCTTCAACTACTACTCTTTGTCTTCTGTAGCTCAACCAGTTCTTTATCCACCTAGCTAGAACACCCTGCACACCATGTGACTTCACCTTCTCCATTAGTTTACTATGGGGAACCTTATCAAACGCTTTACTAAAGTCCATGTATATGATTTCTATAGCACTTCCTTCATCTATCAACCTGGTCACTTCTTCAAAGAACTCTAAGTTGGTGAAGCAGGATCTTCCTCCGCACAAAACCATGTTGCCTATCACTGATAAGCCGATTCTTTTCCAAATATAAATAGATTTTATCCCTCAGTACCTTCTCCAGCAACTTTCCCACCACTGACGTCAGGCTCACTGGTCTGTAGTTACCTGGAATATCCCCACTATCCTCCTTGTACAGGGGGACAACATTAGCAACCCTTCAGTCGTCCGGTACTTCACCTGTGTTTAAGGAGGTTACAAAAGATATCTGGCAGGGCCCCAGCTATTTCCTCTCTCACCTCCCTCAGCAACCTGGGATAGATCCCATCAGGTCCTGGGGATTTGTCCACCTTAATATCCTTTAGCCTACCCAACATATCTTCCCTCCTTATGTCAACGTGATCCAGAGTAAACAAACATCTATCTCTAATCTCAACATTCATCATGTCCCTCTCCTTAGTGAACACTGATGCAAAGTAATCGTTGAGAGTCTCACCCATTTTCTCAGGTTCGACACACAACCTTCCTTCCTTATCCTTTAGTGGACTAACCTTTCTCTAGTCAACCTCTTGCTTCCTGTATGTGAATAAAAGACCTTGGGATTCTCCTAAATTCTGCTCAGTAAAGTTATTTCATGACTCCTTTTAGCCTGTTTGATCCTCACTTAAGGTTGGTTCTACTCTCCCGATACTTCTCCCAGGTCTTAAGTTGACTACCTCCATCCATATTGTTCTAGCCAAGCATTCTGTATTATCACTATGGTTCACATGTGGAACTTAATGAGGTGATGCATTTGAAATGTAAATTCACCTAAAATAATAATACTCAACTTTTGACTGTTCAACTGTTTTGTTTGATCAGTGTGAAGTTCAGGATGCCACTGGGGGCTGGTATGGTGGATAATGCTTGGCCTGACTGAATTGGTTCAGTGTGGCAAAATGGTGGGGGAACAGTTGAGTAGTGGTCATGCCACTGGGCTAATAATCCAGAGACCTAGGCTAATGATCTGGGTCATGAATTATAATCCCACCAAGGCAACTGGTGGAATTTGAATTCAATGAATAAATCTGGATGATGAAAGCTGGCTTAAGTGATGCTGACCATTGTTGATAGTTGTAAAGACTCCCTAGATTTGAATAAGACATTTTTAAGTTGAAGAATTAAAAGTAATCATAAACATGGATTCCAAAAGTGAAGATGAGGTTTACACCCTCCAGAGTTTCTACAAAGTCTGATTTCAAATAGGCATCCCAAGATACAAACATAAGGAGTAGTTATAATGTTACTGCTAAACTTGAATCCTAAAAGTTCATGGAATAAAATTGGTCATTAGGAATTTTTTCTTCGACAATACATGCTGAAAATTATAACATGCAAATTTCAAAGAAATGCAAAGTGTTTATTTCCTGAGTAATATTGACCCCACCAGATTTGAACCTATTTTTTTCAATTCAACAGAAAACGTTTCCATAAGACCATAAGACATAGGAGCAGAAATTAGGCCATTCAGCCCATTGAGTCTGCTCCGCCATTCATTCATGGCTGATAGGTTTCTCAATCCGATTCTCCCGCTTTTACCCTGTAACCCTTGATTCCCCTTTACAATCAAGAACCTATCTATCTCTGTCTTAAATATACTCAATGAGGTGGCCTCCCAAGCCTTTTCTGGCAGTACTTTCCGTAGATTCACCACTCTCTGGCTGAAGAAGTTTCTCCTTATCTTTGTTCTAAAAGTTCTTCCCTTTATTCTAAGGTTGTGCCCTCAGGTCCTAGCTTCTTCTACCAATAGAAACATCTTCCCAACATTCACTCTGGCCATTCAGTATTCTGCAAGTTTCAATTAGATTCCTTCCCCCCGCCAATCTTTTTAAACTCCATCACAGACCAGAGTCCTTAAACATTCCTCATATGTTCAGCAGTTCATTCCTGACATCATTCTCGGGAATCTCCTCTGAACATGCTTCGAGGCCAGTACATCCTTCCTGAGATATGGGGTCCAAAGCTATGCACAATACTCCAAATGTGGCCTGACCAGAGCCTTAGAAGTATATCCCTGCTTTTATATTCAAGTCCTCTCAAAATAAATGCCATCATTGCATTTGCCTTCCTAACTACTGACTCTACCTGCAAGTTTACCTTGAGAGAATCAAAGAATATTACAGCACAGGGACAGGCCCTTCAGCCTTCCAAGCCTGCGCTGATCCAGATAGATCCTCGATCTAAACCGGTCACCTATTTTTCAAGGATGTGTATCACTCTGCTCCAGGCTCATTAATGTATGTCTAGATACATCTTAAATGATGCTATCGTGCCCATCTCTACCACCTCCGCTGGCAATGCGTCCCATGTACCCACCACCCTCTGCGTAAAGACCTTTTCACGCATATCTCCATTAAAGTATTCCCCTCTCACCTTGAACTTGTGACCCCTAGCAATTGAGTTCCCCCACTTAGGGAAAAAAGCTTCTTGCTATCCACCCTGTCTATAACTCATGATTTTGTAGACCTCAGTCAGGGCCCCCCTCAACCTCCGTTTTCTAATGAAAATAATCCTAATCTACTCAACCTCTCTTCATAGCTAGTGCCCTCCTCTGCACCCGCTCCAAAGTATCCACACCCTTTTGGTAATGTGGCAACCAGTCTCTACGCAGTATTCTAAATGTGGTTGAACCAAAGTCCTATACAACTGTAACATGGCCTGCCAACTCTTGTACTCAATACCCTGCCCAATGAAGGAAAGCATGCTGTATACCTTCTTGATTACTCTATCAACCTGCATTGCCATCTTCAGGGTACAGTGGACCTGAACACCCAGATCTCTACACATCAATTTTCCCCAGGGCTTTTCCATTTATAGTATAGTTCGCTCTTGAATTGGATCTTCCAAAATGCATCACTTTGCATTTGTCTGGATTGAACTCCAGCTGCCATTTCGCTGCCCAACTCTCCAATGCTGCAAACATATCTGTTAAGGCCCCAGCTATTTCCTCTCTGGCTCCCCTCATTAACCTGGGATAGATCCCATCTGGACCTGGGACTTGTGCACCTTAATGCCTTTTAGAATATACAACACTTCCTCCCTCCTTATGCTGACTTGCCCTAGAGCAATCAAACATCTATCCCTAAGCTCAACATCTATCCTAGACCTCTCCTCAGTGAATACCGATGCAAAGTACTCATTAAGAATCTCAACCATTTTCTCTGACTCCACCCATAACTTTCTTCCTTTGTCCTTGAGTAGGCCAACACTTTCTCCAGTTAACCTCTTGCTTCTTATGTACAAATAAAAGGCTTTGGAATTTTCCTTAGCCCTGTTTGCTAAAGATATTTCATGACCCATTTTAGCCCTCTTCATTCCTCATTTCAGATTGGTCCTACTTTCCTGATATTCTTCCAAAGCTTCAACTGTTTTCAGTCACCTGGACCTTATGTATGTTTCCTTTTTCCTCTTAGCTAGTCTCACAATTTCACCTGTCATCCATGGTTCCCTAATCTTGCCATTTCTATCCCTCATTTTCATGTCTGTCCTGCACACTAATCAACCTCTCTTTAAAAGCCCCCCATATATCAAATGTGGATTTATCTTCAAACAGCTGCTCCCAATCCACATACCCCAGTTCCTGCCAAATTCTGCTATAGTTGATCTTCCCCCAATTTAGCACGCTTCCTTTAGGACCACTCTCGTCTTTGTCCATGAGTATTCTAAACGTTATGGAATTGTACTTACTATTCCCAAAGTAATCCCCTACTGAAACTTCAACCACCTGGCCGGGGTCATTCCCCAACACTAGGTCCAGTATGGCCCCTTCCCGAGTTGGACTATTTACAAACTGCTCCATTAAACCCTCCTGAATGCTCCTTACAAATTCTACTCCATCCAGACCTCTGACACTAAGTAAATCCCAATCAATGTTGGGAAAATTAAAATCTCCTATCACCACCACCCTGTTCCTGCTACATTCTTCCACAATCTGTTTGCATATTTGTAACTCTATCTCACGCTCGCTGTTGGGAGCCCTGTAACATTGTTACCATATCCTTCCTATTTCTGAGTTCTGCCCATATTACCTCACTACTCGAGTCCTCCATAGTGTCCTCCTTCAGCACAGCTGTAATATCTTCTCTGGCCAGTAATGCAACTCCTCCACCCCTTTTACCTCCCTCTCTATCCCACCTGAAGCATTTAATATCCTGGGATATTTAGTTCCCAATCATGCCCTTCCCTCAACCAAGTCTCAGTAATAGCAATAACATCACACTCCCAGGTACTAATCCAAGCCCTAAGTTCATCTGCCTTACCTATTTCACTTCTTGCATTAAAACAAATGCACTTCAAACCACCTGTCCCTTGCATTAATCATCTGCTCCCTGCCTGCTCTTCACCTTAGTCACACTGACTAACTAGTTCCTTTCAGGCTTTAGTTACTACCTCCTTATTGTCCAACTAACCTCCTCATTTGGTTCCTACCCCCTGCCATATTAGTTTAAACCCTCCCCAACAGTGTTAGCAAAAGCCACCCAAAGGACATTGGTTCGAGTCCGGACCAGGTGTAGACCGTCCAATTTGTATTAGTCTGACCTCCCCCAGAACCGGTCCCAATGTCCCAAAAATCTGAACCCCTCTGTCTCTCAAGCCACACAAGCATCCTGCCAATCTTTCATTTCTCCTCTGACTAGCACGTGGCACTGGTAGCAATCTTGAGATTACTACCTCTCTGAGGTCCTACTTTTTACCTTGGTTTCTAACTCTCTAAATTCTGCTTGTAGGACCTCATCCCATTTCTTACCAATATCTTTGATGCCTACATGCACCACGACAACTGGCTGTTCACCCTCTCCATTCAGAATGTCCTGCAGCTGATCTGAGACATCCGTGACCCGTGCACCTGGGAGGCAACATACTGTTCAGGAGTCTTGTTTTCGATCGCAAAACCGTCTATCTACTCCCCTTACAATTGAATCTCCTATGACTAGTCCTTCCACTCTTTATTCCACCCTTCTGTACAGCAGAGCCAGCCACGGTGCCATGAACCTGGCTACTGCTGCCTTCCCCTGGTGAGCCATTTTCCCCAATAGTATCCAAAACGGTATACCTGTTTTGGAGGGAGATGACCACAGGGGCACATGCACTGTCTTCCTGCTCTTTCTCTGACTTTTGGTCACCCATTCTCTTTCTTCTTCAGCAATCCTAATCTGCAGTATGACCAATTTGCTAAATGTGCTACCCATGACCTCCTTAGCATTCTCCAAAGTGAGAACATCCACAGCTCCAGAGCGGTCTAACAAGAGCTGCAACTGGACACAGTTCCTGCATGTGAAGGAGTCATGGATGTCAGCTGCGTCCCTGAACTCCCACATTGAGCAAGAGGAGCATAACACAGGTCTGAGATCTCCTGCCATTTTAAATCTTAAGCTTAACTTAGTCCAACTATAATATCAAATAATAGATAAATGAAAAAAAGGAAAAAAGAAATTTTTTTACCAATCACAAAAAAGAAGTAGAAACATCCTGGACTAGAACTCTCAAGTTCCTTTGCACTTCAGACTTCTGAATTTTCTTCCCATTTGGAGAATAGTGTGTACTTCTATTCTTCTTACCAAAGTGCATGAGCTCACATTTTCCCACATTGCACTTCATCTGACACCTCTTTGCCCACTCTCCTAACCTATCCAAATCCTTCTGCAGCCTCCCCACCTCCTCAATGCTTCCTGTCCCTCTACCTCTCTTTGTATCATCTGCAAATGTAGCCAGAATGCCCTCAGTTCCTTCATCTAGATTGTTAATGTATGAAGTGAAAAGATGTGTTCCCAACACTGAGCCTTGCGAAACACCACTTCTCACTAGCTACCATCCTGAGAAAGACCTTTATATCCCCACTCTGTGCTTTCTGCCAGACAGTGAAGCTTCTATCCATGCTAGCACCTCACCTCTAACACCGTGGGCCCTTATCTTACTCAGTAACCTCCTGTGTGGCACCTTGTCATGTCTCAATTACATTTTCATATTCTGTGATGAGAAACAAGACATGAGCTTTGTTATTCGACAAAAATCTTTTTACATTCTGAATTTTTGCACATGGACAGTTCTGTGTAGCTTTTTCCAGAGTGTTTTTCTATTGTTTTTCTAACAAAAGAATAACTGAAAATTCCTATTTAAATAATTACAGATGCAAAGAAAATACAGAAATGGCAATGGGTCCTCACCAGCTTGAAATAATCAGCTATCATTTGGTAGTGGCAAACTTGAGCATTACTGAAAAGAGAATTTTTTTATTCATTCATGGGACATGGGTGTCGCTGGTTATAGCCCATCCCCATCCCAAGCTGTCCTTGAGAAGATGATGGTGAGCTGCTTTCTTGAACCACTGCAGTCTACATGCTGGAGGAAGACCCACAATACCCTTTGGGAGGGAATTCCAGGACTTTGATCCAGTGAGAGTGAAAGAATGGCAATATGGTTCAATGGCAATATGGATAGTGAATAACTTGGAGGGGAACTTGCAGGTGATGGTGATCCCAAGTATGTGCTGTTTTTCTCCTTCCAGATCAAAATGGTTGTGGGTTTGAAAGATGCTGTCTTCAGTGAATTTCTGCAGAGCATCTTAGTCTGTCCAATTCTACTTGAAACATCCTTGCTACTTTCTCACAACTTACATTCCCAACTATTTTGTGTGGTCAGCACATTTGGATGTGTTACATTTGATTCCCATATCTAATCATTTATATATGTGGTGAACAAGTGTGGCCCTAACACTGTTCCTTGTGGTAACTCATGAATATCAGCCTGACATCCTGAAAGCGAGCTGTTTATTCTGGTCGTCTACTTTCTGTCTGTTTACTAATTCTCTATCCATATTAGTCCTGTATATTCCCCCAAATCCATGGTGTGGTATTATCTATTATCTCTCGCTCATTGAATTGTGGGATTACATTTTCTACTTTCCCACCTGCAGGAATATTTTCTGAATCTAGAATTTTAAAAGATGAGCACAAATCCATCCACTAGTCCTATGGATACCACCAAGTCCTCTGGTCCAGGTGAGTTATCAACCTTTAAACTAGTTAACTTTTCAAGAACAACTTCTTTACTAATACTAATTACTTCTGGTTCCTTGGTTACCAAGTATTTCTGGGAGACTTTCTGTATCTCCCTTAATATTGCTGAAACTTTTCATCTTGTGTTCATCAGGACATACTCAAGAATGTTAAATATGAATTGATCACAACAATTTATCAGATTAGCGATGAGAAAGCAACAGGAAACATAGGCTCCCCAGTCCAAAGCAGGGAGCAAAAAAAAAAGTTGCCTGTTCCTGAACTACTAAAAGGAATACTGTAGTTCTTTCAGTAATTGGATGGTGTATATAAGCAGCATGGTGGCTCAGTGGTTAGCACTGCTACCTCATAGTACCAGGGACCTGGGTTCAATTCCTGCCTTGGGTGATTGTCTGTGTGGAGTTTGCACATTCTCCCTGTGTCTGTGTGGGGTTTGTTCTGGTTTTCTCCCACAATCCAAAGATGTGCAGGTCAGGTGAATTGGCCATGCTAAATTGCCCATAGTGATAGGTGCATTAGTCAGGCTAGGAGAATGGGTTTGGGTGGGTTACTCTTTGGAGGGTTGGTGTGGACTCGTTGGGCCATCTAATCTAATCTTGTCCCAATCTAGGGATTGAGATCTCTGGTCTAATAACCTGAAGTGAATTGAAGCTCACAGTGCTTTTAAAATGAAAAGAAAACCTTCAAGTTTCACTGAAAGAAGAAATTTGTGGGGGTACTGGGGTGGATAAAGTGATTTTTAAGAAAGAAGAAAGACAGCTTCCACCTGCTTCTAGACTGGTTTGGTCAATAGGACACCTGATATAGTTTAGACAAGGTGGACATCAGGTTTTCAGTTTTGTTACACCCAATGCTTTGTATTTTCCAGGTTTTCAGTTTATAGCTGATCACACGATGATTGCTTTGCTGAGTTTCAAAGAGACAAGATCAATTAGGCACTGTTTGGATTCTTTGATTTACAGGTTAAGAGATTATTAAAGGACTAGGTTAGTAAAACAAATGTTTCTACAACAGATGCACCAATTGAGTGGATTTATTTTTCTGCAAAATTATTTTTAGGTATGCAGTATGTTTGCATTGGAGTAGATCGCTAGAAGTTTACTTTTCTTTAATAATGACTATTTCAAAGACGTGAGCAAGAAGAGTCATGGGAGATGTACGGCAAGAACATGGGGATTTAAAAGAGCATGAAGATGGACATGGGTGTGTGTAAGGGTTTGAGGGCCTGATATTTGTTATTAAAATTGGTCCAGTGCCCCAGTGAAAAAAGGTTAGGTTCTCAACCCTCCTGAGAGAAAGTAGGATCACAGATACTGTAAAGTCAGTTGAAAAGTGTGGTGCTGGAAAAGCACAGCAGGTCAGTCGACATTTTAGGCATAAGCCCTTAGAGGGGGAAGGGGGCTCAGAGATAAATGGGTGGGTGTTGGGTTGGGGCTAAGGGAAGGTAGGTGGGAAGGCGATAGGTGGATGAAGATGGGGTGGGAAGGCGACAGGTCAGAATTACCTCCCACCTGCATTCGCGTATTGCCTCCTGCACCCCCCCCCCTCCCCCTCCCCCTCCCCCTCTCCATTTATCTCTCAGCCACCTTCCCCTTCCACATTCCTGATGAAGTGCTTTTTCCCAAAATGTTGACTCTCCTGCTCGTCAGATGCTGCCTGACCTGCTGTGCTTTTTCAGCACCACACTTTTCAACTCTCAACACTCCTGGAATGGCTATGCGACTATCAGATTGGTCCTCTGATAATTGTTAGAGGCATTCCACTATGGGATTATATCAATTGACTCCCAGTGACCCAGAAAGTTCAATTAGCTGAATAGGATGGTAATTTTGAGATGATGGACAATACTCCTGCATAGGCAACTGTGATGATAAAGAACATTTACATTGTATCTGTGTCCTGAGTACTACTTGCTGTCCTGCCTATTATTACTTTTTTCTTGCCAGCAGCTGGCACTAAGCCTGAGATTAAGATTCAAATGATCTCTGAATTGTGGAGACATTCCAATCTCAAGTTTTGAGAGAGAGAGAGAGCAGTAGAGAATGATAAACCAGTTCAAGCACACCCAGTCAGGAGGCCAAGACTACGAAAGGAGAGTGTGATTAGATCAAGGACAATTGTCTGAACTTGCTTCTGCCAGTTTGAAAAAAATATCCACCAGACCAGACCTCTAGTGAGGTAGAGGAAATGGTAGTCAACAAGAAAAGTGTATAATTTATTGCATGATGGCAATTAAGTATAAATTACATTGGATGTTGTTGCTGAGATTTATGGAGAACTTAATGCTGGGTCTTTATTCCTTCAAGATCCGAAGTTGTTCCCACAGCCATGTTCATGTGGCAGCATTATAGTGGGTGGTGCTTAAGGCACTCCTGAGTATTAACCCTTTCTAATACAGGAAGCAATGCTTCCACCTTACTGCTTTTTTGCAGCTGGGACAAAAAAATTAATAAGGCTTAAAAGCCAAATTTAGAAACTTTCAATGAGAGACTTAACTCAATCTGAAAGACTCTATTTTAGGAAGTTTGGTAGAAGGAACACTGTTAATTACATAGAGTAGCTGAAAGCCAGCATGGTAGTTTTAATAATATAGCTTAAAAAACATTAAAGTGAAAAATAATGGCTATAGTATGAATGCATTTGGAAATGACAGGTCAAAGGACAACCATATTTGATGAAAAATAATCTCCCAGGGTAGCTTGACCTAATGGAAGTGGTGTTCTAGCCCCATGTCCTGAATCTTCAGCCTATGCTGCACACAAATTGGACCTTTAGTTTCCACGCTTATTAGATATGTGGTTCACTTAGTAACACAGCTTATCAATACTGTTTTTGAATTCCCAAACTATCTTTTATTCACAAACACAGATAAAACTCTTTCTTCTCTCTGCATATGATGCAGAACAAACTAGGATGCTTGATTATTTTCTTTGGCTTAAACCAATGTTAGAATATTTTATAACATATTCCATTCCAACAAATGGGTTCCATGGGATTTCCTTGAGCAAGTCTACTGGGCCAACTTTCACCCAGGGAGGAAATATTTGCCTGTTAATAGATGATTGTTGTTATTGTCACGAAAGCTACATAATTTATTCAGACAGGATACCAGTTTATTATAAATAAAGGATCATAGCGTAACTGGGAAAGTTGCTCATGCTATTATAATTGCTGCTTTTAAATTTGCTCTTTCAAATCCATCAATTCTGAACTTACAAAAATTGTCAACACCTGAATCCAGCTGAAGTTCTGGCCAAAATCTTAAATTAGCAATGTTTTTCACGCTATCTTCCTAAGTTCACAGTTAATTTATTATTTTCTCGTCTTTGGTTAGTTAGTTCGTTAGTGCAAATTATAACTTAACTGGAGTTTTCTGGAGATTTGAGGGAGGGATGATTTTCAATGTGGACTTAACTGGTAAATGCCGGAGGAATGGTAAAATCAATTATCTTTAGAATTAAAGCAGTATTTGACTCAAATTAACACCAACAGTCCCAGCAAATTAAGTTGACTATGGGAAACAGGGAATCTCTTCAGTGGCTGAATTTAAAGCTGAAGCAAGGAAAATGTCGATGATTGTAGGGAACAAATCATCACAGTTCCACAAGTATCATTCCAAGGGTTCCTCAGGTCAGCCTCCTTATCTCTACCTTCTTCCATTGTTTCATTGACAAACTTTAACAGAACTATCATCGATAAGCCTTCACAATTGGCTTCCTAGATGAACTGAGCTATCACTAATCAAAGCCTTAACCATCTGTTTGCAAACCCAGCAGGGCTGGGTATGCCTCAAGACTTCTCTACAATCTAGAAGGTTCGCATGAGGAATTTGATAGATTATTTGCCACCAATATGGATGGGTGTAGCTACAAAAACATAGAAGTCATAGAAGCCCTAAAGTGTATTCAGCCCACCATGTCTGCACTGACCCTCTGAAGAGCATCCCATCTTATTCCTGTCATTTAACGTGGCTAATCCCCCTAGCCTGCACATCCCTAAGCACTATGGGATAGTTTTGCATGGCCAGTCCAACTAGCCTGCACATCTTTGGACTGTGGGAGAAAACAAGAGTATCCAGCAGAAACCCACACGGACACAGAGAATGTGCAAACTCCAATAGCCAGCCAAGACTGGAATTGAACCCATGTCTCTGGCACTGCAAGGCAGCATTGCTCACACTTAGCCACCATGCCACCCACATTCATGAAGTTTAAAGGGATCCAGATAAAAGAGTTCCTTCGATCATTGATTCTTAACGAAAGAAGGTATGTATGGAGTTAGGTTGGGGGTAGCCATAACCTTATCAAATGGTGGAACAGGCTCAAGGGGCCGAATAGCCTACTTCTGCTTTTATGTTCCTCTGTTGGTCTTGGACAAAAGGCTCTGAGAGTGTAGTATATTTGGTGTCAAAATGGACAGGAACTGAATGGAGACTATTTAAATTGATTTATGGGGAGGCTCATTACCTATTTAGTTTAAGGCCACTCAGCTTTCAGTTTAAATACCTCAATATTCAGTGACCCTTTAGAACCAGCTGTCAACATAAAAAAGCTAATTGAGAATCATTGCCAAGTTTTACATTTTAAGCCCTTCTCAGTCTCTCCGTGTTATAACTACTATACAAGTGGAAAAGAGAATTGTAGGCAATCATTGAGGGGGCTACTCTTCCACATTCTGCCTTCTATAAACTAGAGACCATCCAAAAATCTGTTGCTCATATTCAAACTGAAAGCAAGCTTATTTTATCCATCTCACCCGTGCTTACTGAGTACATTGGCTTCTAGTTAAGCAACACATTGATTATAAAATTCTGATTTTTTTTTCAAATCCCTCTGTGGTGTCACCCCATCTCTAGCTCTATAATCTGCTACTTCAGCTAGAAATAAGAATGTGAAAATAAAGAGAGCAATGGTTCAGAGACTATCAACTCGAAGGTTGTCAGGAAGGCAATGCAATCCACTGCCTATAACTTTAGCAACTAACTGCACAATGGGATGCAATACTTCATATTTATCTAAATTAAACTCAACCTGTCACTCGTCAGTCTATTGGCTCATCTGATCAAGGTCTCATTGTACTCTGAGATAACCTTCTTCGCTGTCCATTACATGTCCAATTTTGGTGTCATCTGCAAACTTACTAGTCATTCCTCTTATGTTCACTTCCACATCATTTTTATAAACGTAGAAGGCAGTGAACCCAGAACCGAACCTTGTGGCACACTGCTGGACACAGGCCGCCAGTCTGAAAAACAACCCTCCACCAACAGCCTCTGTCTTCTACCTTCAAGCCAGTTCTCTATCCAAATGGCTATTTCTCCTTGTCAAACACCTTACTGAAGTCCATATAGATCATGTAAACCATTCTGCCTTCTTTAATCCTCTTTGTTACTTCTTCAAAAAACTCAATCAAGCTAGTGAGACAATTTCCCATGCACAAAGCCATGTTGACTATCCCTAATCTGTTTTTGCTTTTCCAAATACATGTATATCCCATCCCTCAGGAAGCCCTCCAACACGGAGTTATATGGAAGATGTTTAAAGGAATTAGAGAACACAATATATGATTGTTTAGATAGATAGAGAGACATATTACCTAAGAGGGCCTGATAAAAAGTCCATATTTTACAAACTTAATTGTAATTTACTGAGAAACGTATGAAAATGGTTAATGAGAGAAGCCAAATAGTTGTTCTTTAGTTGGACATTTAAAAACACTTTTGATAAGATACCTAAAGAGATTTCACTAGAAGATGAAAGCTTTGGAATTAGTGGAAATTAATAGTGCTGGGTTGAGAACTGGCGAGAAGACACAGGGAGAAAGTGACTGATCTCCAGTAGAGTGACATTGACAGAATCTACACATCTGCAGATGACAGTAAGTTCTGTATGAATGTTAGGCCTATCGAGAATGCTTGCCTGCTTCAGGTCTATTTCATCTGCCTTATGTTGCTGTGAGTGAGAGAGTGTGAGAAAGAGCGAGAGAGAGAGAGAGCGAATGTGGAGAAGCAATAGCTATTGCTGGGAAGAGTGGGGTGAATTTTTTTTGAGTTGACAACTAGTGAAAGTTCTTGTAAAAGTTGATTTTCTGTTTGAAAGGAAGAGGGCAGGACTGACGAGGTTTCAGAAATTTAAGAAGCAAGGAATCACTGGGGTGGGCCTTTCTGTTGAAAGTTGATACAGAATATCAGACTGAATGGAAAGATTTTCAAATGACACTGGGAACTTTGACGTGGTAGGGCAATGTGAAGCGAGCCTGCCTGAAAATTTGGATAAATTTGGCATTTGATCTTGTATTGCATACCATAAAGCAAAAATGATCACATTGGCATAATTAGATTGTATTAATTAGCTTATACAAAAGTACATGTTCCTTCTTTAATTGTAATAGTTGCCAGTTAACTAAGATTTATCTATGTTGTTTTCAGTACATTTGTCATAGTAACAGTCTTAACGTGAAATTATTTCCTCAGGCACTTCCTCAGCAATCATCAGCTCACTGGCACGCAGTTTGGGGTCAATCAGAATCACTTGGCACCTGATCTCATTACAGCCTTGGTCTTAGTATCAGCAAAACAGTTGTGAGGTGACAGTGCAAATTGACGTATTAAGTTTTTTTCAAATGAGGACCTGTATCTGGTAGGGGGAAAATACCGCTTCTTAGAAAACATAGGCGCATCAAGGAACGCAGGGTCAGAGAAATCTGCTGGTCACCTACAATTGCCTACCTCGTTAAGAGAGGAATTGCACAGATTTGTTTTAACCCAGTTTTCCCTTCCAGCAAATCACATTGGTCACAGCTGTATGGAATGGGTTGAGTTGACCAGGGGACCTTTGTGTCTTTGAAATTGTTTAGATGTTTTAATCATCGTTAAGTTTTGCCAAGATCCAAGTCAATGCTGAAATAATTGGTGATATACCATTACCTAGACTGATCACAGTTTGTCAATGTATATCTGACAAATGTTGACTGTTGTGCAGGGTTTTAAAGATAAATGGAGGATGAAAGAGCTTTAGAAGTGGCTAAGCTTGTTGAAGGCAATTGAAGACTGGTGGCTCAGTGTTTAGCACTGCAGCCTAACAGTGCCAGTTTGATTCCAGCCTTGGTTGACTATGTGGAATTTGCGAATTCTTCCTATATCTTAGTGGCTTTCCTCCAGATGCTCTGGTTTCCTCCACAGTCCAGAGGTATGCAGGTTAGGTGGATTGGCTGTGCTAAATTGACAGCAGTGTCCAGCGATGTGCAGGCTAGGTAGATCAGTATTAGGAAATGCAGAGTTACAGGAAAAGGGTGGGGGGCGGGGAGGTGGTGGATGCTCTTCGGTGGATGGTATGGGTCGAATGGCCTGCTTCCACCACTGTATGGATTCCATGAGTAATACACACCTACTGTTATATCAGTAACATTAAGGGAGATAATGTTCCTTTTGTCTCAGAACAATTGCTGCAAATGTTTATTATGTTGGACAGAATAGCTCACCTTAAATTGCAGATGTAAAATACTTTCATGCAGTGTGCATTTGCTCTGTCACAATTCTTTTTTGTATCACTTTCCATTTTTAAATTTGTTCTCAAGATACGAACATCACTGACAAACCTGCGTTTATTATCCAGCTGTTGTTGCATTGAGAAGTTAGTGATGGGGGTCACAGCATGACTTGCTGCATTATGACAGTACACCCACAACATTATTAGGTAGGGAGATCCTGAAATATATATCCCACTCAGAATGAAAGAGATTGTGGAGGCGATTTGCCTGCTCCAATGCATCCTTCAAACCTTGCATCCTGCTATACTTTGATTACAAAATCTCTTAAAAGGATAGCATACTTAATTACTAAATAAACGCCATGGGAAACCTATTAGTAAGCAATTAAATCATGCTATGTTTAATACCGTGTGATAAAGTACTCCAACATTTTACTGATGCTTTTCATTAGCAAATTTATGTTTTGAACTTTGGCAGAACAGAATCACAAATATCTTGAGCAATGAACTCCAATGAGTATTCTTATAATAACATAGCCTTCGATAACGTGATAGTTAATAGGTTGTGTTCATTGTATTTTTGTAAATAAGCTTCACAAGAAACAGTAGATGAAAGGTTGAAGGAAATTATGTTCTGCGTGTGTTAAGTTAATTTTTCAAATCTAGTGCTCTTCCAAATGTGTATGGAGAAGGTTTTATAAACTGGCTCACACAGATTCCAATCTATATTTGTTCGAGACTGAATTTCCCCCCTTCACAAACATACTTAGCAAATCAGCCATTTACAAACTTAGAGAGAGAGTAAATGCTGTTTGGAAATAGTTTATTTACCCTGAAAAGTACTGTATCCTACTCCTGCAATGGGACGTAATCTGTTCAAAAGAAGGTGGCTCCCCTGCAACGTCCACATCCCATGAATGTATACAAAATTGTGGCTTTGTTTTATCTCTTACTTCTGATGACAAAACAACAATGACTGGAATTAGTTTTATTATTTTGCTTTTTGTTCCATTGTTTGTGTTGCTTAATGAAAAGCATCAAGTTAGAAATTTAGCAGAAAAGGTGCAAAATGCAGTAAGCAGTTCTCAGTGTAAGAAATGATCGAGTTGTTCCAGGTCTGGTCTTGTTTCCATCATTCTGTGTTTGCAGTAAACAGCGGCTGGCTAAGAACCATAATGGATGTCAGTTGCAATCACCAGAACATCCTGAAAAGAAACAGCAACATGACAACGTTATAAATTATCCTCCTTTCTCTCGGAGTACACCACTACTGCATGCTTTGAAACATGGCTTCGAAGTTTAATTCGAATATCCTAGCTGCATACATTTCCATAGGTTGCCATATACATATTCTGTTTAGCACTGAATGAAAGGGACAGAATCATAACGTCATGCGGTGCCACAGGAGGCCATTTGGTTCATTGTGCATCTTTGAAAGAGCTTTCCACTTAGTCCCATTCCGCTGCTCTTTCCTCGTGTTGTTTTTATCCTTTACAAATAGTTATTCAATTCTCCTTGGAAGTTACCATTCAATCTTCTTCCACTCCATTTTCTAGCATTCCATTTCAGATTGCAACTCGGGATATAAAATAATTTATCTTCATTGCCCCCAGAGCTTCTGTCAATTATCTTAAATCTGTGAACATTAGATACTGTCCATTCTGTCACTGGAAACAGTTTCTCTTTACCTACTCTACCTAATTCACTCATAATTTTGACAAAGTCTAATGAATCTCTGCTTACCCGCCTCTGTTCGAAGGAGAACAATCACAACTTCTCTAACCCCTGCACACAACTCAAGTGTCTTGTTCCTGGTACTGTTACAGTAAATTCCCTCTTAGAGAAATTTAAATTGTGTTTAAAGTAAGGCATTAGCATAGGAGAAACAGAACTGAGTCAGGCTTCAAAAGTGACTGCAGTTAAAGAAAAACAACACCGAGTTCATGTGGTTTCCACACTCAGATCTCCGAGTGCACAGGCAATTTGAGGAATACTCTAAATTGGGAAAAGCATTGGAAGGTCACCCTTTTTTTTTTAAAATTCACTCATGAAACATTGGAGTCACTGACTGCACTAGCATTTATAGCCCGTCTCTAGTTGCTTTCAAGAAGATGGTCATGAGTTGCCTTCTTTAATTCATGCACTGTATTTTGATGCCCAATGCCCTTAGGGAGAGAACTCCAGGAGTTTGAGCCAGCAACGATGAAGGAGTGGCGATATACTTCCAAGTCAGGATAGTGAGTGGCTTGGAAGGGAACTTGCAGATTGTGGTGTTCTTATGTATCTGCTATACTTGTCCTTCTCAATGGAAATGGTCATAGGTTTGGAAGGTGCTGTCTAAGGATCTGTGGTGAATTTCTGCAGTGCATCTTGTAGATAGTACAGACTGCTACCATTGAGCATCAGTGGTGGAGGGTGTGGATGTTTGTGGATGTGGTGCCAATCAGGAGGGCTGCTTTGTTCTGGTTGGTGTCTAGCTTTTCAAATATTGATGGAGCTGCACTCATCCAGGCAAGTGGGGAGCATTCCATCACACTCTTGACTTGTGCCTTGTAGATGGAGGACAGGTTTTGGGGAGTTAGAAGATGAGTTACACACTGCAGGATTTCTAGCCTCTTATTGGCTCTTATAGCCACTGAATTTTTTTTGGTGAGTCCAAATGAGTTTCTGGTCAATGGTAACCGCAGAATGTTGATGGTGGGGGATTTAATATCATTGCATATCATGGGCTGGTGATTAGATTGTCTCTTGTTGGTGATGGTCATTGCCTGACATCTGTGTGGCATGAATGTTACTTATCACTTGTCAGCCCAAGCCTCGATATTGTCCAGACCTTGTTTCATTTGAACATAGACTGCTTCAGTATCTGAGGAGTTGCAAATGGTGCTGAATATTGTGCAATTATTGGCGAACATCCTGATCTTACATTGGAGAGAAAGTCATTGATGAAGCAGGTGAAGATGTTGGGCCTATGACACTAACCTGATGAACTCCTGCAGAAATGTCCTGGAGTTGAGATGACTGACCTCCAACATCCACAACCATCTTTCCATGTGCTAAGTATGAGTCCAAACCACAGAGAGAGTTTGCTGCACCGCCCCCCCCCCCTCTGGATTCACATTGATTCCAGTTTTTCTCTATCTCCTTGATACCAAACTCGGTTGAACGCAGGCTTGATGGCAAGGGCTGTCACTCTCACCTCACCTCTGCAATTCAGCTGTTTTATCCATGTTTGGACCAAGGCTGTAATGAGGTCAGGAGCTGAGTGGCCCTGGTGGAACCCAAATTGGGTGTCACTGAGCAGGTTCTGTTTGATAGCACTGTTGATGACACCTTCCATCACTTTACTGATGATGGAGAGGAGACTGATGGGGTGGGAATTGGCTGAGTTGGATTTGTCTTGCTTTTTGTGTACAGGACATACTTGGGCAATTTTTCACATTGTTGGCAGATGCCAGTATTGTAACTATACCGGAAGAGCTTGGCTAGGCGGGTGACAAGTCCTAGAGCACAAGTCTTCAGAACTATTGTCAGAATGTTGTCAGGGCCCATAGCCTCTGCAATATCCAATGTCTCCATCCATTTCTCGATGTCATGTGGAGTGAATCAAATTGTCTGAAAGCTAGTATCTGTAACGCTGGGCACCACTGGAATAAGCTGAAATGGATCATCCACTTGGCACTTCTAGTTGAATATTGCTGGGAATGTTTGAGCCTTATATTTTGTTACTTATGCTATTTAGTATGCAAGTAGTCCTTTTTGTATCTTCAGCCAGCAAATTGGTAAGGATGAGATCAAGTATGTTTTTCCCTTTTGTTTTTCTCTCATCACCTGCCACAGACCCAGTCTAGCAGTAATGTTCTTTAGGACCTTACCAGCTTGAATAGTACTACTGCTGAACCAGTCTTGGTGGTGGACATTGAAATCCAACCAACCCGAGTACATTGTGTGCCCTTGCCACCCTCAGTGCTTCCTCCAAGTGATGTTCAACATGGAGGAGCACTGATTCGTCTGCCGAGAGAGGATGGTATATGATAATCAGCAGGAGGTTTCCTTGCCCACGTTTAACCTGAAGCCTTGAGATTTCACGCGGTCCAGAGTCACTGTTGACAACTCTAAGGGCAACTGCCTCCCAACTATATTTAATCTGCTGCCACCTCTGCTGCATCTGTCCTGCCGATGGGATAGGACATTGCCAGGGATAGTGATAGTGGTGCCTAGGACATTGTCTGTAAGGTATGATTCCGTGATATGTCAGGCTGTTGCAGGGTCAACAAGGCTGTTTCTGCCATGGTCTTTTCTGATGCCTTGTTCAATGCTAGGTGGTCCCGCCGGTTTCATTTCGTTGTTCAGGCTTTGTAGCAATTGATACAACCGAGGGGCTTGAGAGGCCACCTCAGAGGCCAGACAGGAGTTAACCACATTTCTGTGGGTCTGGAGTCACATGTAGTCCAGACCAGCTGAGGATGGCAGATTATCTTCTCTGGAGGACATTAGTGACTCAGGTGGCATTTTCTGATGGTTACAGTCATCAGTAGATTCTTAATTCCAGATTTTTTAAAATAGAATTCCAGTTCCACCGTCTGCCACGGCAGCATTCAAACCTGGGTCCCCAAGATATCAGTTGAGTTTCTGGATTACCAATAATACCACTAGGACATCACCTTCCCCCATCCACTAGTCTGAATGTCTGACCTGTTTTGCAGATGGGAATTGCTTTGATGTTGAACCATTTAAACAGACCACAAATACTCCAGGATGGAGTGATTATCAGCCCAACTCATTTAAAATTCTGTCACCTTTATTGCTATTTAATTTGATTTTGCCTAGTTTATACCAATATCTGGCTGCAAATAAGACAGTGGCTACACACCAGAATGTTATATGCTTATGAAAAAAGTTAGCCATAGACAGCATCCCAAGATGAGACAAGAAAGAAAAACCACATGACTCTCTCTCATTTGTTTCTTTCAGAGATAAGTCTCCTTGTGGGTTCCTCCTGTTAGATACATTATTTAACTTTAGTATGTCAAATGTTATGACTGCCACTTTGAAGATCTTGTGTCCTGCAGTTACTCACCTGGTTCACCTTAATAAGTGGATTTACGAAGCTTAAGTGATCCACATTGGGTAGTGGAAATCCAGTGGCCAATCTTTCTGTAAAGAAACACATAACAATTTTGTACATCATTCACAGAATTAAGTGTATCTGAGAAAAAGACACTTTTCCAATGCTTGTGATCTTGTACACATCAGGACAATTTGCAAAAAATATCAAAGTAAAGGAAAAACAACATTTGTACTGCATGAGAGGAGAGTGCAGATTGGCTAGGAATTGGACTCTGATTGGTTAAGATATCGCTATAGCGATTGCAACAGTTAATGATGATTGACACGCAACTGTCAAGCTTTGTTTATATGTTAAATCAGGCAGCTCGACCCTGATTGGTCAAGGTAATGCCCTGAGAAATGAATCCGAGAATGGCTGTTACCAATTTTGTTGAGTTGAGACAGGTTCAATGTTTGTACAAATTATTTTTGTCTACAAAAACAAGGCTGAGTTTTAATATGTGGAGCTAATAGTTATGCAAGTGTTTCACAATGTGAGCCCTGACATCCTTTCTTTACAGGGCTAAAGTGAGGACTGCAGATGTTGGAAACCAGAGTTTAGATCAGAGTGGTGCTGGAAAAGCACAGCAGGTCAGGCAGCATCCAAGGAGCAGGAAAATCGACGTTTCGGGCAAAAGCCCTTCATCAGGCATAGAGCTCCACTCTGATCCTTTCTTTACAGACCACTTGCCAACCAAGTTTCCTGTCATACAGTGTAAATGTTGTTTTCCCTTTAGTATTTTTTGTGAAGGGTCCTGATGAGTGCAAGGTGAAAAGCTTTGACAAAATGTGTCTTTTTTCAGCTTTCACATTAATCCCATCCAGTCACATTCCTACACTCATTCAACATTCCACTACACCCGGGTACTGATTTATTATGCTACAAGGGTGAAAGATACAAACAAAAACTTTGGGGTAAAGGAAATTGAGAATATAAGCTTGGTTAAAACTGGAAAGTTATCGTTATTAATAAAAAACAAGGAAGTAAATATTATATGAACTTATATCCCACGTACACTGCAGGCAGGGGCCTTGTACAAAAGGTATATAATCTATGCATCAGTATCACTCTGCAAGCCACATGGAGAAATTGTTTGGGTGAAGATTTAGCATTGAGGCGAAAGTGTGATTATTTTAAACTGGTAGGAACCAGAAGATATAACATTTATGGACTTGGTTCCCAGTCCAGAACCTGAGCAAAATAAGTAAAGATGGAATGATGCCTTGACAAAACAGTTAGCTTTTGATTAAGCTCATTTAGCTGTGTGTATGAGATTCCATGGCACTATTTTAAGAAATGCAGGAAGTTTGACTGATATTGTTCACTCAGCGTGAATTGGTCACTTAAGTTTGAAGTTCAATTCGGCAAATTGACAATGGTATTCGCCTATGTAACAACAGTAACTTTACTTCAAAAGTAATTCATTGGTTGTGAAGCACTTTGAAATGTAATGAGGATGTAACAAGTCAGAAGTCGCATGACACCAGGTTATAGTCCAAGTTTATTTGAAATCACAAGCTTTTACCTGATAAAGGAACAGCACTCTGAAAACTTGTAATTTCAAGTAAATTTGTTGGACTATAACCTGGTGTCATGTGACTTCCAACTTTGTCCACCGCAGTCCAATATAGGCACCTTCACATCTCGAAGATGTAAGTCCTCATGTTTTTGATTTATCCCTTTAATGGGATGTGGGCTTCAATGGCAAGGACAGAACTTGTTGCCACTTCTAATTACCCTTGATTTGAGTTTGCTTGGCCATTTGTGAGAGCACTTAAGAGTCAATCATATGGATCTGGAGTCACATATAGGCCAGATGAGGTAAAGACGGTAGATTTGCTTCATCCACATTAATGAATCAGATGCTTTTCCTTGGCCCAACAATCAATGATAGTTTCATTGTTGCCATTACTGAAATTACTTTCTTCAGGCTGGAATCGAACCCAAGTCCCTGGCGCTGTGAGGCAGCAGTGCTAACCACTGAGCCACCGTGCCGCCGCATGGTGAATGGATATAGCAATTTTCTATTAGAGATCTTCTACAGCACAATTTTCTAGCAGTTTTCCAAAGTGGGACTTTCTCTAGCATGAGATTGCAGAGGAACATAACTGTCACGTTATAGCAGAACATCCTGTAATCAATAAAGAAACTGAAACGCTTTGCGGACTATTGTGACCAAATCTGTACATTGGGTGATTGATTGATTGCATGTCTACTTTCACCTTCCTGATCTTTGACCCCATTCTAATCAGCGAAGTGTAAGATTACATCAGCACAGTATAGAATTGATGTGCTGTCTGATCTTGTATGTTTCTCACTTCAAATGTTAAACTAAAATCATTCCCAAAGTAAGTCATCAAAATCTACGACACAATCTATAACAAAACTTTGCAAGATACAGTCTCTGAAACGGAACACTGATCTCTGCAATGAAGCCAGTCGAATAATGTGTACCTCTCTAGATTTGGATACAGAACTGGCTTGAAGATAGAAAACTGAGGGTGGTGGTGGAGGGTTGTTTTTCAGACTGGAGGCCTGTGACCAGTGGAGTGCCACAAGGATCGGTGCTGGGTCCACTACTTTTTTATTTATACAAATGATTTGGATGTAAGCATAAGAGGTATAGTTAATAAGTTTGCAGATGACATCAAAATTGGAGATGTAGTGGACAGCAAAGAAGGTTACCTCAGATTTCAACAAGATCTTGATCAGATGGGCCAATGGGCTGAGAAGTGGCAGATGGAGTTTAATTTAGATAAATGTGAGGTGCTGCAGTTTGGGAAAGCAAATCTGAGCAGGACTTATACACTTAATGGTAAGGTCCTAGGGAGTGTTGCTGAACAAAGAGACCTTGGAGTGCAGGTTCATAGCTCCTTGAAAGTGGAGTCGCAGGTAGATAGGATAGTGAAGAAGGAATTAGGTATGCTTTCCTTTATTGGTCAGAGTATTGAGTATAGGAGTTGGGAGGTCATTTTGCGGCTGTACAGGACATTGGTTAGGCCACTGTTGGAATATTGTCTCCTTCCTGTCGCAAGGATGTTGTGAAACTTGAAAGGGTTCAGAAAAGACTTACAAGGATGTTGCCAGGGTTGGAGGATTTGAGCAAGAGGGAGAGGTTGGCTAGGCTGGGGCCGTTTTCCCCGGAGCGTCGGAGGCTGAGGGGTGACCTTATAGAGGTTTATAAAATCATGAGCGGCATGGATAGGATGAATAGACAAAGTCTTTTCCATGGGGTCGGGGAGTCCAGAACTAGAGGGCATAGGTTTAGGGTGAGAGGGGAAAGATATAAAAGAGACCTAAGGAGCAACTTTTTTACTCAGAGGGTGGTACGTGTATGAAATGAGCTGCCAGAGGAAGTGGTGGAGGCTGGTACAATTGCAATACTTAAAAGGCATTTGGATGGGTATATGAGTAGGATGGGTTTGGAGGGATTGGGCCAGGTGCTGGCATTGGGTTGGGATATCTGGTCGGCATGGACGGGCTGCACTGAAGGGTCTGTTTCCATGCTATACATCTCTATGACTCTGTGTCAGCCTATGAGTTTAATCCTATGGAGACATTGAATTCTAATTAACGACGCGCTTCGTACTGTCTACTTTCACCTACGATTTTTGTATTCATTCATGGGTTGAGGGCATTACTGGCTAGGCAGCATTTATTGTCCATCTCTAATTGCCCAGAGGCAGTTAAGAGTCAACTAATGGACAATAATGAACTGAATGGGTTTTCCCAGCAATCGACAATAGATTCATGATTATCATTAGACTCGTAATTCCACCGTCTGCCGAGGCAGGTCTGGAAGTAAGGTCCCAAGAACATTGTCTGGGTCTCTGGTTTAACAGTTCACCACGAATACCTATAAGCCATCTCTGCCTCAAACTTACCATTGATTTTCGGTAACACCACTGCCTTTACTGCAAAGTTCAATAGACCCTGTAGAATAGTCACCTACAATAAGAAAGGACAGATAATAAATTTAAACATTATTAGATTGGTTATATTAACAGTTTTCTCTCTTTCAAATAGCTTGTAGAATATTGTAGTGTGAAATTCATGACTAAATACAGAAGCACATGCTACAAGTAGAGAGCAGAGAGCCAGCATGAAGTTGGGTGAATAAGGTGCAAGACTTATGGAGTTGCCTGTTTACATGGCCTCAGCCAGTTCAATTGATTGAAATAAAGGCAACACACATTCCAAATAAAAACAAACATTTTTGAAAAGAAACTCAGTTCCATTGAAGATGCTATGCTAAAACCCATGAATAAAACAACTTTGTGTTACGTGTATGGAGAGGAACTTTGACATGGCTCTGTATCTAAGGTTCCTGAAATGTCAGATACTTATTTTCATGAGTAGGGTTCTAGGATTTCTGTGGTTTGATCTGATTAAAAAAAAAATTAAGGCCACAGATTTAGATAGAATCAATTAAATTCTGTTTACATGGCATGCAACTTAAATTGTAAACTACTGTTTTCAGATCGAGTCCTTGATTCATCAATTCTTGCTTGAAACTATTATTAACTGTGCGAGAATGAATGCCAACACACGTCTTTTCCACCTCCACCAAATTCGGCAGTGTTTGACACCTCAAGTCACTGTAATCAAATCTTCTTAAGATGTATGTGAATTATCTCCACAACCATGGATTGGGGTTAAGTGTTGATTTCACAGGTTTGTGCACTAGTGAATGTCACTAACAACTATAGCTGTGGTAGAGAGAGTCTACTTCATCCCAAATCTTGACCAGATTTTGGCTTTGTTTGGAATTGAGTGGTGAGGAGTGACACTGACATTTAACAGTGAGGAGTTCAGTAAAATCACAAACTGTGTGTTTCACTCATCAAAAACCGCACCCCAATGACCTAAAGCCAATAGAGAGGTTTGGAGATTTATGTGTACCTTGAAAAAGAACTGATATCTACAGTTACAGCTGAGAGCAAGTCCCGGAAGAAACAGCATTATTGCTTTCTTTACAGAGTAATCCCTCACTAACTTACTAGAAAACCTACAGCTACATTCATCTGTGTAAGTGCAGGCCCAGGCACAAAGACAGAAGTCACACACCCTGGTGCTATTCCTGACCATGACTTGAACAAAGTTGCTCCAACCCGACTCGACTACAGCAGTCCCCCGAA
The DNA here is from genome assembly GCF_004010195.1 of Chiloscyllium plagiosum. Taxonomy (NCBI): domain Eukaryota; kingdom Metazoa; phylum Chordata; class Chondrichthyes; order Orectolobiformes; family Hemiscylliidae; genus Chiloscyllium; species Chiloscyllium plagiosum. The sequence goes on along the minus strand of NC_057729.1, from coordinate 4,000,679 downwards.
GACCTTAGTAGTTGGGTTCTGATGTATGCCCTTGTCCCCGGCCCTCCCCTTCATGAGATATCCTGTGCAGTTTGTGATCAACATGCTTATAAACATGATTGAGACCAGAGGGATTGCATGCGAGTAAAGACAGAAGAGAACAAGAAACTTACAGCCACACCACTCAATCAGGAAATAAAATGTGTGGGAAAAGTGATGCTGATGTTTGAATGGACACAACTTTCTTATGACATCCAATCATTTAGCATTACAAAAAAAATCATTTTGCCTTATGGGAGATTCTAAGTCCAAAGGTATTATCTCAGAGAAAGGAGATTTAAAACAGAGACGAGGTGGAATTACTCCTCTGAGTGAGAAGAGAATCTCTAGAATTCTTTACCATGGAGGGCTGTAGAGGCTGGGTCATTAGTATATGCAATGCTGAGATAGACAGAATAAATAACTGAGTATATTAGTGAATTGATACAGAAGTTAAAATATGGAAGAATTTGAATGGTTAAGACATTGTTCAGCTTACTGTTTAGAATTTGGACACGAATGATTGAAACATTCAATGTCTCATTTATTAATCCTACTGGACCATCAGGCTGCTCTGTCATCAGAGAGAGACAATTTGTGGTGGTTTCTCCTGAGGGTCACTACACCCCAGGTGAAGGGAGAGGTTAAGGAGGAAAGGGCTTTATGGTAACCTCTGCCAGTGTGGGAATCTGCATTGTTAACTCGTCATCCAGCCAACTGAACTAATCAATCCCCTGCTCATTTACTAAGAAGGGGAGAGATTTATTTTGTACTCTTTTCAAATCACAGTTGTTAAGTTAAAGCTGCCATAAAGAATAACACCAGTAGATGGAGCTGTAAGAAAAAGCAGCAAAAAGCATGGAATTAATTTTTCTTAAAAGCAGACTTTAGATCATAAGACAATATGAAAGAGGAGTAGAATTAGGCTATTTGGCCCATTGAGTCTGCTCCACCATTCCATTATGGCTGACATGTTTCTCAACCCCATTCTCCTGCCTTCTTCCCATAACCTTTGACCCCCTTACTAATCAAGAACCTATCTATCTCTGTCTTAAATACACTCAATGACTTGGTCTCTACAGCCCTCAGCGGCAACGAGTTCCACAGATTAACTACCGTCTGGCTGAAGAAATTCCTCATCTCAGTTCTAAATGATCGTCCCTTCACCCGGAGGCCGTGCCCTGAGTCCTAGTCTCTCCTGATAGTGGAAACATCTTCTCCACATCCACCCTATCCAGGCTTCTCAGTATCCTGTAAGTTTCAATCAGATTCCCCCTCATCCTTCTAAACTCCATCGAGTGCAGATTCAGAGTCTTCCACCATTCCTCATATGACAAGCCCTACATCCCTGGGATCTTTCTTGTGAACCTCCTCTGGACCCACTCCAATGCCAGCACATCCTTCCTTGGATACGGGGCCCAAGACTACTCACAAGGTTCCAAAAGCATCTGACCAGAGCCTTATACAGCTTCAGCAGTACATCCTTGCTCTTGTACTTGAGCCATTTCAAAATGAATGCTAACATTGCATTCACCTTATTATCTTCTGGTTTATAAGCAGCTGTTTCTACGTAGCTGCCAAGAACCCCATGCTCAGCTGAAATCTTCATCGATCCCTACTCATTTTCAAGTAGCAAAACATTAGAGTGAGCAATTCAGTTCTAATCAGATGAATGACAGAAGCTGCTACGTTGAACAGTGGCAATACTTGAGTTTGTGACACCAGCACTATCAGACTTCAGTCTCAGTGCATTTATAGTCACAGGCATCACCACATACAAGTGAAATTAGAGGGTTGTTATGGCACAGTCTGCCTACCTCTGAACCAAGGAGGCCAGTGTTCGAGTCCCAACTACTTTGTAGGCGTGCAACACCATCTTTGAACAGATTATTTAGAAAATACCTTCAAATGAAATTTAGTTTAAGACCTTTTAATAAGTTACACTTACCTTAAAAGGACCAACATCAGAATGTTTAAGCGATAGGAGCAGCCTATACATAAGAAACATAAAAGAATGGGATTCTGAGTCACAAAGGATTGTATCGGTAAGTGTAGTTTAAAGGAATATCGATTTAATCAATACTTTATAATTCTTCTTTGATGAAGCATCCATTGTGCAGTGGTGAAACGTACCATGTTCCCACCTCAGATTTAACCTGTGCTGGGCTAGTTACTGGTGAGATTTTTAAAGGATTGGCCTGTAAGGAAACTAAAGAAATTTCTATCTATTTTATTCAGGTTTCCAAACAAATTGATTTAAAATGACAGCTGCCTCTCTTTAACACTATTAAACATGGAACTGTGTCTTGTTCAGAGAATAATTAGGTTTTCTTTTCCATGGCTGTAAAAATTTGTTTGGAATAGTAACATATGCAGATTTATAAATAGCAGAAAAGAACATTCTCTGGATGCAGGACAGTTAGAGAAAATCATCACGGCGACTAAAGCTTATCTGGGCCTATACCTTGATTAGCTTCAATTCATCCACAGTGGCCCACATCCTTGCTCAGACATCAGGCAACATTTGCTGCCGGATGTTCGCCACTAGCTGGTGATCTCGTGGGAGTCCCTTTTGATGCTTCAGCTGGGAACCATCTGATGGAATTAATGGCCTTTCACTGCCCAGTATTGGCTGGTCCCTGGGATTTAAGATCCCAGGCAGAGAACCCCACTCCACCCAAAATAACTGCCAGCCAGTTTTGAGGCCTCCATTACCTGTCAGTGGCCAGTGCTGTCCACCCGACAGACACTTAAAAACGCTGTGGGACCCAAGCCACAGTTGAGAGAGGCCAAGATGGGATTTCTGGATGAGGGTGGTGAAGGGAGTGGGTCATTGGCTGGGGGTGAGGGGATCAGAAGGAAGGCTGGGGTTACGATGGGGGGATAGGTCCTCGAATTCTCACCTAACATGTTGGGATTCCCTAATTTTAGACACAGTGAATGGGAGACCACTCCCACTCTGAAGCTTGAGCTCCCAACCGGGTGATTCCCAGGTTGTCACTGGGTGAAGTACCAGCAGTGGCAGTGGGAGATGCCAGGGGGCAGGGTGACAGCAGGCACACAGACACACGAGATGGCTGCTGAGCCATCAGTTGGCCACTTGGCACACAAGATGGCTGCCGGACCACAATATGGAAAGAGACAAAGCAAATACAGACACTGGCCGGGGCCACCAGTATGCCAGCACAACACACACACAACCTAGTTGATTAAGGTGGGTGGGGGAGAGAATACACATGAGTAGCGTATACTGCCCGCTGAAGCGTCTGAGTCCGGCCAACACCTTTGATAGAAATGCTAACGGCTTGATACAGACTCAATACAAAATGCTAATAGCCAAGGCTGCAGTGATCATCCTTCTCAGGAAGAGTGATTAACGCCCATTACTACACAATGGACTTTCGCCCAGACATTGAAACTGACAAAGGCTGCGTTGGAACTGACAATGACTGCACTGAAACTATCAACGATTCTGCAATGTTTACAATAAACAAACCATGTTACAGAGACAATAACCTCATCACTGACCTATTATTATAAATGTATAAAAGTATCTTGACATGGGCTCCAGGTTGAGAGAAGACTTGCAGCTGACCTCTGTTTTGTTCATGTCTTTCTCTCCCAAAGCTCCGGTACAATAAACTGTGTCATTGAACCCCGACTCTGACTCCGAGGCTGGTGATTTTCCCCACAACAAGTCCCTTAAGTGGGCATTTACTGTCCCCTAGGTACGGGCTATCAGTAGTAGCAGTGTATCAGTGGCATCACCACGCATCTTCCTGCCTGATTGAACTTTCTCCCATCTCCAAACCCACTTTGGAGGTTTGTGGGCATTACATCTCCCTGGATTGGACCATAGCAACTGGGCCCCCTTGGGAGATGATCTGTCTCTGTCAGTCTTCCAATGGATAGGCCAGTTTGGTTTCTGGTCTGTGGTAACCCCTAGAATGCCTTTTAAATCTTTCCCAAACCACCTTAAACCTATGCCCTCTAGTTCTGGACTCTGCCACCCTCAGAAAAAGACTTTAGGTATTCACATTATCCAAGATCCTCAGGATTATATAAACCTTTATAAGGTCATCCCTTAGCCTCAGAAACTCCAGGAAAAATGGCCCCAGCCTATTCAGCCTCTCCCCTTAGCTCAAACCCTCCAACCCTGGCAACATCCCTGTAAATCTTTTATGAACCTTTTCAAGCTTAACATCATCTTCCCTGTAACAGGAAGACCAGAACTGAATGTAATATTCCAAAAGTGGCCTCACCAATGCAACAGTGCAACATGACATCCTAACTCATATACTCAATGTTATGATAAATAAAGGCAAGCATACCAAATTCCTTCTCACCAACCTGTCTACCTGCAATTCCACTTGTAAAGAACTATGCACCTCCATCTGTAAGTCATCTTGTTTCACAACACTCCACCAGAGCCTTACCATTAAGTCATAAAGGTCTACCCTGGTTTGCCTTACCAAAACGCATTCATCTAAATTAAACTCCATCTGCCACTCCTCAGCCCATCTGATCAAGGTCCCATTGTACTCTCAGATAACCTTCTTCACTATCCACACCATGGTGGCACAGTGGTTAGCACTGCTGCCTCACAGTGCCAGAGACCCGGGTTCAATTCCTGCCTCAGGCATCTATCTGTGTGGAGTTTGCACATTCTCTCTGTGTCTGCGTGGGTTTCCTCTGGGTGCTCTGGTTTCCTCCAACAGTCCAAAGATGTGCAGGTTAGGTGAATTGGCCATGCTAAATTGCCTGTAGTGTTAGGTGAAGGGGTAAATGTAGGGGAATGGGTCTGGGTGGGTTGCTCTTTGGAGGGTCGGTGTGGACTTGTTGGGCCGAAGGGCCTGTTTCCATACTGTAAGTAATCTAATCTAATTTATTTTAGTCCCTATATAAGAGTGGAATATGGCAACCATAGAAATTAACATTCCATATGAAGGGACATTGTAGTTACTTTCCAAAATAGGATGTAGCAATGGCATAGGTATTAAAATTCCTCTTGCTTTAATTCTCTATTTTTATTCTGGATCCCAATTTGCTTACTTTGTCCTTTCTATTTGATGTATTCTTCCTATTTGATGTATTCTTCCTATTTTTCTTCTGTTACACAATAAATATTAATTTTGTTTAATTTCAATAGTAAATATTTCAGTTCAATCTCTTCTCAGTTCCCCTCTGCTTGTTCTGCTTCTGGAAAATGCTTCTTCATAAGATCTAAGGCTTTTTTACTTTGTACTGTGTTTGCTGAAATTCCCTACACTCTTTCCAATTCAAGTGTTTGGTCTTGAGCAATACAATCTCTCAATCATTGATTAGATCCCCTCTCGTGTGGAACAGGCCCTTTGGTCCAACAAGTCCACACCGACCCTCCGAAGAGCAACCCACCCAGACCCATTCCCCTGTACCTAATACTACAGGCAATTTAGCACGGCCAATCCACCTAATCTGTACATCTTTGTTCTGTGGGAGGAAACCGGAGGAAATCAACGCAGATACAGGGAGAATATGCAAACTCCACACAGACAGTTGCCTGAGGCGGGAATTGAACCCGGATCACTGAGGCAGCAGTGCTAACCACTGAGCCACTGTGCCGCCCCACTGTTGATTTCAGTTTTCAGTTCTGAGTCTATCTCCTACCCAGTCTAACTTGCATCACCGGTTTCCAATTAAGGCATTTTTGGGCATTTACCTTCTCTGTTGACCATCCTTACATGTGAACATTTAATTGTAAATAGGTAAAGGAAAGAGGGCACATGACATTTTGCAGCAATTACAAACTTATAATGAAGTAACTCTGTGAAGGGCAGTATCCTGTCAGCAAGTCCCTTTTTTTCACACGTGCAAAGTGATTGACACTGATCCAGCTTCCTCAGAGCCAGCTCTCAGTGAACAAAACCTCTGACATTCCTGTTTATATCTGTCAGCCAGGGCTCCCTGACTGGACCAGATTAACAGCTCCAGTCAGGGAACTTATGTTCTACGATGTCCATCCGGCTGACCTTATTATAATCACAACATATACCTCCTTTTTAAAATATCAAAAAGAATTTATCTTCAACATAAAACCAACACTTGAAACACAATTGCTTATTTCTTAAGCCTCTGGTTGGCCTTACACAATTCTACTTCAGCTGATACCTGTAGTACTGGTGTAAGTTCTGTAGCCAATATCCCAGAAGAGTTCTGACAATGAAGCATTCTGTACCAATATATCTGATGTGGTTTTCTTCAGCCTCACGGAAAGGCTTACCCGAACTCCCACACAAATGGCTGCCGGGGCCCTGGACAGTGCGAGTTCCATCACCCACACACATCTCTTCCCCTTGTTCCCAGATTCACAATAAAGTTCTCCTTGCCCTTCATCTTTCAACCCACCATCCTCCAATTTCAAGAGATCATCATTATTTTAATATGAGTAAAGGAAAGCGATCCAATACAATGAAACGAAACACTGGAAAATTGGGCACCAGGCCTTTTGCTGGTGCAGTGGTAGTGGCCCTGTCCCTTGACCTGGAGACCTGTGTTTCGAGACCACCTGCTCCAGAGGTGTGTCATAACATCTCTGAACAGGTTGATTAGAAAAACAGGTTAAGTTTGAAAAAACAGGAAGGTTGGGAACCCTGCCTCAAGGTCACCAGGCCCTTCATGATGTTTCTGGGTTGGGTGTCTTTCTCTCCTTCTCCCCCTCGGTGTTGTGCCTCTTTTTTTTTGTTGGTGGCCGTCCCACCACGAGTTTACATCATCAGAGGAGCAGGTGATGTGGCCATCATGCAGCTGCCTCTTTCCATGCTGCTGTGAGCCCATGGGGGCCTGGCGAGTTTTCCTTTTCTGGTTATTTCTCACCGGTATCCTCTCCCCTGTGGGAATCAGTTTAGCTCAGTTGGCTGAATTGTTGGTTTGCAGAGCAGAGTGATGCCAACAGCGTGGGTTCAATTCCCATCACTGGTTTGAGGTTACCATCAAGGACTCACCTTCTCAACCTCTTCCCTCGTCTGAGGTCTGGTGGCCCTCAGGTTAAATCCCCACCAGTCGCTTCTCTCTCGAATGAGAGAGCAGCTCCTATGGTCTAGTAAGACTATGATGACACAACAACCTCTCCCCTGCCTCCTTCATTTCTTCCTCCTCCATTGACTCCGTCTGTTCGGGAGGAGGCTGAGCTTGGGTACCTTTTCCTCCTCTCTGGCCTGTCCCTCCTTCTGGGTGCTCCTCACTTCAGTCCCCTTGTTGGAGGGTGGCATCTTACTATCCTTTGGAGATCCAGGGGCTTGTGCTGGCCATCTGAGCACCCTCCGAATGCCTCATACTTGGAATAACTTCATGTGTAAGCTACATTGTGAAAGCTAGAGATTGATTGTCCTTACCCAAGGTCCACATTTCTGTCGGAATCATTGAATAAGAAACATGAGACGGAATCCAGGCAATATATTCTGAGAAAGACAAGACTGAGGTCGATTACCTTTCCTGAACTTATCATGGATCTGTATGCAGAGCCTAGTCCTTCTTGGTCCACGGGACTCAGTACTGGGACCAAGTGCAAAAGCATAATGTGAATTGACAGTGTGTGTGGCAGCTGATTGTCCAAATGCACAGACCATTCATTAGAAAAATAAAGCTGTTACCAATTCTCATTTACTGTCGAAAATAAAAAATGTTGTCACTGAGACACAAACTGTGATTCAAGCCTCACTGCAGATAGTTGAATGAACTGACACCCCATTGTAGTATCGAGAGAATTTCATTGTCAGTTTGAATAAAATGTTAACCTGAGAATATAACTATACCTCCAGCAAGACATATCCAGAACCACTGTTTGAAGTGCCCTGTATCCTATTCACTATCTCATCACCAGAACTTTCCAACAAGCCCCAGGATGTCACTGGGCTGGTGGTGAGAAGGGCTCTACCTGTGACATCCTTCATGTATTGGGGGGGAATGATCGTCAGACATCTCCTTGCCTTTGCACACTGAGACAAACATCGACTGCGCTTGGAGGACCATTGACTCGGTGAACAGAGGCTCTTTGGTCTGCCTGATACTTGTTGGTCTTCCAGAGCAAGGAATCAACCCGACTGAGTGTTGCAGCCTGGCACACTCCAAGGTCCAGGACTATGTGCTGGGGGATGCAGTAAAGCTTGGGGCAGCTGCTGCTAAGGTGCAGTGAGGTAAGACCACCATCTGCGGTCTCTTTGCTAAAGTTAATTGAAGCTCTGTTCAGTTATCAGACCCTCCTGATGTCTCAAATAAATTTAAATATAACCTGGTGCAAGCAAGAACTGTCTTTGGTTTGTTTGTTGGATAGTCAAACTCCAATGTTTGCTTATTTCTTCTTATGCTGCAGTACAGAACCGAACTGCTTCAGAGATTGTGTGTGTATGTAAAATAAAACTTATCCCTCAACCAATATCGTTAGAAGAGGTTATACAATACTGATCCAATTTCTTTATTGTCTATGAATCTTGCTTTAAGTAAATTGGTTTCTGTGGTTCTCATATATTACACCACAAACTGACTCTATGATAATTGGTATATAAATGAAAGTCCTTCTTTCTTACCTGTTGAGTGTCAGGGACCCAATCAGTTTCATCTTAGAGATAGCCACCTGAGCAGACATACTGGCAGACTGTTAACATTTCAAACACAGAATAAGTTTTCTCGCAGCAATTGTCAACATATTAAGAAGCTTCCACAAGGTGGGGTTATAACTGTACTCACAATGTCCAGGACAAACAGTGGTGCGAGAGATGAATTAGGGAGGATTGCAAATGTATTGATAGCACCAGATGCCTGAATGGTAATGTTGTTTGGTGTAACCTTCAGGACAGGCTGTTGGTTGGCATGGAAACTCATTAACATCAACATGTTGGGGTAGAGTTTCTCCACCTAAAAACAGGTACAAGCTATTAGTATTTGATTCTCCTTTCTCTTGAGGACAAGGTACAAAGTGTTATCCTTTGAAAACAGTGCCGAGATGCAGGTGTAGAGATCTACTAATATCAACTTAAACATATTCAATTCTCAATAAGTGCTTACCTGAGGTATAACAGCACCGAAAGTTGATGTGTTTAATCTGATAGGAGATTGTTTTGGAATCTGAGAACAACATAAAGTCCATTAACCAAACATGTTCCAGTATTTTATGTGATTATCTTATCAAACATCTTGTAATGGGGACAATACATTAATATTGCCCCATTAAAACACACTACGGTATTAAATCCCTCTTGGCAAGATGTATAGAAGATGAAACTGAATGTACTGTAAATATATGTTATCTTTCAGATCTTGTAATTCCAATAAGAAATCAAAAGATGTAAGAACATATAAACGCAAGAAAAGGGAGCAATCCAAGCCTCTAAATCCTTTTTTTATACAGCAATCTCACTCTCCTGCACTATCACTGTATCTTTTGATTCCCTTAAACTCCAAAAATTCATCCATCAAATCCTTTACTATGCTCAACAACTGTGCACTCACAATTCTCTGAGGTACACAATTGTGAAGATTCACAACCTTTTGAGAAAAGAAACTGCTGTTAATTTCAATCCTGAATAGCTATTCCTTATCCTGAGGCAATGGCCCCCCAGCACGAGACTTTACAACACAGAGATATATCTTCTCTGCATCTCCACTGTCAATCCCTCTAAACATTTTATTAAGTTCCAGAGAATTTCGCTCCGTCTACTCCATCTCTTCGGACAAAGCAGCCCTCTCGACATAGGAATTTGTTGTACTTCTATGAAGACAAGGATATTCTTCTCAGGTAAGGACATGACAACTAGTCTAGGTGCTGTAGCACCAAAGCCCTCAAGATCCCCTCATTCATTGTGCTACAACCCATTGGAGACCATTTTCCTTTGTGACTGTTCGCCTCACCTGCATGTTAACTTCCTATGATCCGTGTACTGTACGAAGGCATCCAAATCAATTAAAAACATGGATTTATTAGGTTTTCAGTTTTAAAAAGAAATTCAGCTTTTCTATTCTTCTAAACAAAGCAGAAAATTGGACATTTTGAATCTCGGAAAATAGGGATAGCTTGAGAGTGAATGTTAGAATTCCATTGTGATTCATATAATTGAGAAGCCATCCTAAAACCCATCTCTGATACTGTATTCTACCTCATCTTTGACTGAGCAGCCTGTTGTGACAGCAAATGGTGAAATAGTTTGAGACTACTGCTGTTGTCATTTGCTAAATGAAAATCTAGATGAAACATTAAAGGTGTTGAAGATTCAAGGCCTAGGTTTGTATGTTTTATTGATATTTTAAGTTTGCAAAAAAAACCCTCATCTTTCATACATCATTAGATGAGACCCAGTTTTAATATTGAAACTCTCCACTCAAATTGGATCATCTAGACTAAATAGAGGTTAATGGCTGACACCTCAGATTCATCTGATATTTTAGACCTTCAGCAGCAGCAAACAAATGTTCCTCCAATGGTGTAACCTTCCAGAGATTGTAAATATTCCATTCCAAGTAACATCATCCAGTCAGTGAGGAAGCAGAAATTGAATGATAACATGGCTGAGGGGTGACCTTATAGAAGTTTATAAAATCATGAGGAGCATGGATAGAATGTGTAGTGAAGGTCTTTTTCCCCAGGTAGGAGAGTCCAAAACCAGAGGGCATAGGTTTAAGGATGAGAGGGGAAAGATATAAAAGGGACCTGATGGGCAAAATTTTCACACAGAGGGTGGTGCATGTATGGAATGAGCTGGTAGATGATGTGGTGGAGGCTGGTATAATTACAACTGTTAAAAGGCATCTGGATGGGTACATGAATTGGAAGGGCTTGGAGGGATGGTGGTCAAATGGGACTAGATTAATTTAGGATATCTGGTCAGCATGGATGAGTTGTATTGAAGGGTCTTTCTCCATGCTGTACAACTCTATGAGTCTATGGTGTTCTCTAAACAGGACAGCAGTACATCAGGAGCTGCTCTGATTGTGAGCACGTGGAAAGAATAGTTTGTACCTACCATATCATCAGTGATGTTCATGTTCAAGGCACCAGCTCTATAATAGGCAAATCCTGCTGAATTAGCAAAGAAGTCTGATAGTCCCAAATACATCATGTGATCAGTTTGTTCAGAGAGGGGAACTTGTGGGGGTTTGAAGGGAGGTTCTTCATGCTTTGCCACACTGTAAAATTCACCCTGTTAAAATGATTTAATGCATCAAACTTCACATACATAATACATATTTATCATTGTTCACCATTTAGATAATATGCCACTTATTTATTCTTGTTGCTAAACTGGACAAGTTCATACTTTCCTATTAAACTAATGTGTCAACTTTGTAGTCTCTACCTCCTCTACAACTTACTTTCCTACCAATTTTGGTGTTTCCACAATCCATTGTATGTTTACTTAATCAAAAAATTCTAATACATAACTTCCCTTTCACAAAGCCATGTTGGCTCTGCCTGATCAAATCATGATTTTCCAGGTATCTTGCTTTTCTAGTTTCATCCTTCATAACAGATTCTAGCATTTTCTCTATGACAGACTTAAGGCGAGCTGACCTATAGTTTCCTGTTTTCTATAGTTTGGCTTGTCCTAGGATGTCCTAGGCCCAAACAGGGACACGCACGAGAATTCCTAGAAGTATGGCACTCCAACCAGAACTCTATCAACAAAAACATTGATCCCATTTACCACCCCCTGAGAAAAAGAACAGGAAATGACATCACCACAGGAAATAACATCACCAACCCAAGGAAACCTAAACACATAAATAGAAATCGGGCTATACCACAAATACTTCATCCGGAGGCTCACTGTTGATGTTACCTAGTATGGAGTCGAAACGTCTGAAAATGAACCTTCCAGCTCAGCGAATAAATCTCCATCCAGAACCTCAACCTGAGCTACAAATCTTCTCAAAACCTGCTAATACAGTCTCTCTCATATACACACGTACAAATACTTTCACTTACATACACAAACATACATATACTTTCACATACTACAGAAAAACACACATTTACACTCACATATACACATACGTACACTCACAAACATAGAGATATACACATACAAACTTACATACATACACAAACATACAAACACACACACATACACGCACACAACAGTGGTTACCTTAAAATCGAGGTCCATGAATTTGTTAGTGATCGCAATTGGATTAACCAGGGAATATTCAATCACCGCATATTTGTCAACATGGGAGGCAACTTGGGACATAGAGAGAAAGGAACATTGAATATCAGATCAAATTCCACTGAAAGTTTGAAAATTATTGGCTTTGAATAGGTCGCATTACCTGATTCTCATGTTACCATTGTATCTTTTCTAATTACTTTAAGTTTGTGCCTCAAACCTTTCACCACTGTTAATAATTTTCCCTATCTACTCTGTCCAAACCCATGATCTGGAACACCTTGATCATATCTCCCCACAAGCATCACCTTTCCAAGGAAAGCAGTGACAACTTCTCTAATCTATCCACATAACAGAAGTTCCTCCTTCCTAGATTGATTCTATCTAAGGAAATTAGAGTTTTCTACTCAATTGTTTTGTAAATATATGAAATTCTAAACTCTGAAGTCATGGTTTTCCCATCAGTTCTATTATTATCTGAATATATAAGGGAGATTTCAACACTATGACAACTGTCTCATGAAACAATTTTATCCAAGGAGGTTGAGAGGGTGTGTCTGTGTTTGTGCATGCATGTGTGCATCTATGTGTGCCTGTGCTTGTGTGTTGGTGTCTGCGTCTGTTGGGTGTGTGTGTGTGTGTGTCTGAATAAGAGTAAATCATTCTATTGGAAGTTTCTCTCTCTAAAAAAAACACCCTTCAACTGATAGGTAGGTCATTCAATTCTGAACTGAGGCATAGAGACCACAGTGATCTGAGGCTGCGCATTAACTGAACTCATTAACAGTATTACATTTAACAATTCGGAGGAGAAACCAACCAAGGTTCAGAAACACAGAAATGTTACAGTGCAGAATGGAGCCATTTGGCCCATCATGTCTGCACCAGCTCTTTTGTTCTAGATGACTATCCAGTTGTTCCAGCTGGACTGAGTTCAAATTTTTGCTGTTTTAAGTCTGTTTTAGTCTTTCTTTATACACTGACCTAGACTAAGGTGAAAACTTAGCCATTTGGGCATGGTGGTGTAGGACGGCAAACCTGCTACCTGAACATTTCGAAGACTGTGTGGGGGCTGCTGGAAGAGAATGGGAAAAATAAAGCTGCCTACCCTTCATGTTCCTCAGATGCTCCTCCAGCCCATTGATTGCATTGGACACTTTTGGACAAATCTGTGTCAAAAAAAAAAGGAAGTAACAATCACAAGATTCACAGATATGTGGTTTGTAGTGTGAATTTTCTCTCACTGTACACAGATAGACAGCTATGTTATCTGATGGGCAACTGGAATTGTACCTGTTGGATAAGAGAGGAGCGAATGGGGTCCTCCAGGGAACTGGAGAAGAGATTGTACAGCCAGCTGTAAATAAATAATTAAAGAGTTACATCCGGTTAAAGTAAAAGAAAAACTTTGTACTGTGTTTTAAGCATCTTAAACAGTAGGAGGCACTTACAGTAATTCTCAAAAATGCTACCAAACACACATCATTAAGTGAAAATTTACATTAAAAAAATCCACCAAATTGGCTAACAGCCACTCTCTCTAAGTCACCAAGTTTCATTGTTAAATCTAAAGAAACCACAGTGACATTAATGTTAACCCATCAATATCAAATAAACACCAATCTCATTGATGACTACCGGAAACCTTCTCATGTCAGAACTGTTTAAAATGAAAAGTAAGAAACGTACATTTATAAAAGGTGTTCATGACCCCCAGGACATTCCAAAACACTTCATGGTCAATTGAGGAATTCAGGAGAGAGGGTGGCATGGAGCTAATGTCACCACGGTTAGAAAACCAGGCACAGAGCTAAAGCGTTGGCCGCTGTGGGTTCACATTTCATTGGAGCAGCTAGTGCAATTTAAATTCAATTAAGAGCCTGTAGAGATGACAATGAAACTATCCTAATGATGTAAAAGCTCTGCTAGTTCATAAATGTCCTGCCTGCTGTCCTCACCTGCTTTGACCCACATGTGAGTCCAGACCCACTGCAATGTGGCTGGCTCTTAACTGTCCTTCAACTCATCTACATTCAAGTAAGTAGCTCTCCATCACCTTCAGGGCAGCATGATGGCTCAGTGGTTAGCACTACTGCCTCAGCGCCAGGGACCTGGGTACGACTCCACACTTGGGTAACTGTCTGTGTAGAGTTTGCACATTCTCCCAGAGTTTCCTCTGGGTGCTCCGGCTTCATCCCACTGTCCAAAGATGTGCAGGTTCGGTGGATTGGTCGTGTTAAATTACCCATAGTGTCCAAGGATGTGTAGGTTAGGTGGGTTAGCCATGGGAAATATAGGGTTACAGGGATAGGATAAAGGCATGGGTCTGGGTTGGATGCTCTTCGGAGGGTTGGTGCAGATTTGATGGGTCAAATAGCCTACCTCCACATTGAAGGGATTCTAGGTTACAGACCAAGCCAAACTGATGTCCCACAAACTTGAATCAGTCCACGTCCTATCTGGACAGTGTGGCTGAAGATAAAGATTCTGCACCCTGCCTCCCCTCCCAATCCCCAGAGGATAGTCAACTTTAGGTCACCTCACTGGGCACCTCCTCAGTAGTGCCATAAAGTCAGTAGTGGGCACTGCTGGTACTGCATGAGGAGGCCCCAGGGAACCTGGCCTCAAGTAAATTCAAGTATAGGATCAGGGACAGTTGGGAAGCTCCTTGAAGAAGTGGGGCGGGGGGTTCAGGAGTTTGGTTTAGCAGAGCAGGCAGTTGGGAAGGAAGATGAAAGCTTTCTCTGGAAGGTCCCTGACATGCAAAGGGCACTCCCTAAGGACCGTACCCGCTTCCTTTTGGCCATTTTATAAACTTTCTTTCAAAAAAATGAGAATCCCATTCCCACCTGCCTGCTCACACTAACTGTTGATGTGGACAGCATATTATCAGGGTCAATTGAACTTTTAGCAAACTCAATTGCCCCCCTACTTATTTATTTACCATTGGGCTCTGACTTGGGCAAGTTCCCACATCTTGTATAATGGGGTTGAGATTTTGGGTGGTTGAGAAAGTGGTGGCTGGGGGCCCAACCAATATCACGTGCCCACTGGACAGCTGGCAAGGACATGTAATATTCAACGATTTGTTACTGCAATGTAGGAAGCCTGGCTGCCGAGTTGCACACAGCAAGTTCCCATAAACATGCATGAGATGCATTATCAAATTCTTTGTAATATTTTTTAATGAGTCAAGTTGGTTGAGGCATAAAGATGGGTGAGAAAACTGGGAGAGGTCTTCAATGAGTCTGGTAGAGCCACCCAAGAGGGCAAGAATTCCATCAAGAGCCTATTGTAGATCAGATTAGTGCGTCGCGGTGCCCTCCATTAAAGGAAGCTTCATCACTAGCTAGCCTCAACTATTCATTTCAACAAAGGGCAGAGGCCTTCAGGATGGGGGATGGGAGGGAGAGGCGAGGAAGGGGCAGAGGGACAGGGATGAGAGAAAGAAGAGAGAAAGCGGAAAGACGGGAAGGAAGGAAGAGAGAGGTGAGCAGAGAAAGGGAGTGGAGGGGAGCATGGAAGAAGGAAGTGAGAGGAGAAGGAGGGAGGAGAGGGAAGGGAGAGAGTGGGGGAAGGGAGAGAGTGGGGGAAGGGAAGTTTTAGGAGAGAAGAGAGAGGAGGGGAGCTAGAAGGGGAAGGGGAAGGAGAAGAGGGGGAGAGGAAAGAGAGGGTAGAGGAGGGAAGGGGGGAGAGGGTGAGCAGTGCAGTGGACAATTAATTGCATATTCCCCTTTCAAGTGTTGCA
The DNA here is from genome assembly GCF_004010195.1 of Chiloscyllium plagiosum. Taxonomy (NCBI): domain Eukaryota; kingdom Metazoa; phylum Chordata; class Chondrichthyes; order Orectolobiformes; family Hemiscylliidae; genus Chiloscyllium; species Chiloscyllium plagiosum. The sequence continues at coordinate 3,984,779 of NC_057729.1, read as the reverse complement.
CTATTACCTAGCTCCTCCATGAAACGTGATGTCTAAGCTGCCAATATAAGCTGTACAGCCGGCACTGCGCACTGCTGGGCGCCCAGTCTCATCCCGAGTCATTCCTATTGCCTCAGATATTGACAGGCCTCTCACCGAGAGGTCAAAGGAGCCATGGTCCGATCTGTGGGGAAAAACACACAGGAGTAGTTACAAAACACTTCGAGGAGAGAAGACCACCCAGAATACGACCTAATTAATTAACTGCACTCCTATGTTAGTGCCCCAAATGTGTGTGAAGTTTTCCATTCCAACCTGTGAGCAAATAGAGAAACTCGGCTGTAGGTTATGGTTGTGAATTCTATTCATCATTTGGCCCATCAGCTCTCAGTCGGTGTTTATGCCCCAGACAAGACTCCTTTTGTCCTTCTTTACCTCACCCTATGAGATGTGACACAATGGTAATGAAACTGTGAGCTAGTTATAGCAATCGGTCACAATTATTCACTGTATAATGGGAGAACCTTGGGAACCATAACATTAAAATTACTTGTGTCTCCTAATATGAAGTCGAAAGAATGTATGGTCACTTTAAGATAGAACATGCTTTTCTGAATTTAAAGTACAGCCCCAGCTGCCAGCTAAAGGTTGAGCTGTTCCAAATGAGACAATTGGCTGTTAAATGGCTACCTGAGTTTTGGTTGTTGTTTTGAAAACAAGTCGAATTTAACCAATTAGTTTAAATTATGCTCAGGATACCTAAAGCCCATGGAGTTTGAGTTTTATTGTTTTGACACCTGGAAACCAATCAAATTATTTGAATTTAATGTGTCATGGGGGGCATATAAACCCAATAGTTTGAAAGTTAGAGGGAGAGTAACTGCCACTGAACAACAGGATAATGCTGTAGAGCTAGAGACCTAACTGCCTGTCTAACATCTTGATCTCAAAGATATTAGAAAACACTCTCTGTCAATAGGTACTTTTTTTCAAGTAAAATACACTCACAGTAAAAAGAAAGAAGATGATCCAAGAAGATCAGATGAAAGATTGAAGACAGTGGAGAAGACAGAGACTTAAGATTAAGTTAAGGTAATGTTTAATTACTGTGCTATTGGAATGGCATTTATGGAAAATAAAGAGCATGAAAGCATGGGAAGGGTTAAAGCATGAAGACCACTGACAATCTGTGTTCTGTGGTAGGAAAGGGCAGGATGGGATAGCCATAGTGGAACCATGATATTAAAGTATCTAGTTAATAGCTAGTAGAGTCAGCTTGAGACAGGAGACTATTGTAACAGATGGAATAGCTCAATATCTATCATGACAGGTTAGTCTGCAATGAAAGATCACTGTAGCACAGTTAGCAATAAATATCTAACTGTGACATTAGAATAACATTAAGTTGAATGTACAACTGAAGAGATAATGGGAACTAACATCACTGGTTTATTGTGTAGCTAGAGTGAGGTACTTTGATTAATATAGTTGGATATGCTGATCAGTTAACAGAAACATGATAAAAATTAAAATCCATGGACCCTGAGGTTTGTGGGCATTCGAGAATCTGCTTTCTCAGTGTCACGGCTTTTTGTTTGCAAATAAAAGACCTACTTCTTGAAGAACTTTGTCTCCTGGTGGTTCTCTATATTTTCTCCACAACAAATTTGGTGCTGCGATCAGGGTTGTGCAGAGACCCACCTGGACAGAGGGTGGTAGTAACAGGGTGCTTCTTGGTCCAGCAGAGACACTCCCAAAACTGACAGAATAAGGGTACCCAACAAAAAAAAGTTAGCATTTTTGCTGTGAAATTTGTACTATACTCTGTTGGCTTCAAGTGGTCCTTGGCAACTCAGAGGTGCGGGAACCTGCCGGAGGGTCTCTCCAATCCAAAGGCGAGGGGTAAATTGCTGCTGAAGGAGACGTGGAGAATTGGTCAAGAAAACTGTGCAGTGGGGTAAGGGGTGAGTAAGAATAGAAAGTAGCAATTGTTGAGTAAAAAATCCATGTGGTGTATGTAAGACCCTATAGATGGATAGGGCAGAAAGATAAGACCCTATAGATAGATGGGGCAGAATAAATAAGAGGAAATTGTTTTACTGGAAGTGCTGATAGACCTGCTTAAAGCCAGCAAATTGGTAGTGGATGATTAAAAGTAAAATAGCAGAGAATAGTCATAGTGTTACTAGACTGTTAAATGTTTTAGGATCAGGCCTGTAGGATAATAGGATTTTTGGAAATGAACAAACGGTCTGTTTAACTAAGGCTCTGGCTGAGAGAGATTGATTTACGGCTGAGTTCTTGTGTGTGAGAGAGAGAGAGAGCGAGCGAGCAGCTGCAGCTTGCAGAATGTTTCTGTGTGTGAGAGAGTGTTTATAGTTTGATCATTGTGATCTGATTTGTATGCATAATTGTTTGGTGGTGGTTAAATATTTGTGTTTTGTTTACCTGGAGCTTGAGATCCAGGGGTATTTTGATTTTATTTTGCACTGTAAGAATTTAAGAGTTTTTTTGAGAGAAATTTCTCAAGAAACTGTTAGTGATTGATGCATTTTGAAGGTGCAGTGTTAGGTTGGTTTAGGCTGAATGAATGAGAATAGGTTGTTTGTATTAACTAGCTGCAATTGAGGACATTTAGAAATTGATAGATTGGTAAGGGACAATTGCAAGTTATAAAGTTAGGAATTGCTTATACTATTGAACAAAGCACTACCGGACTTTAATGGTATGAGGAAGTGATTTATGAGAGCAAAGATAATACATTAGTTGGACTGACATATATCATAGGATGGATAAAGGGACTACAGTTGAGATACTGAGTAAGAAATTTTCAGTGGCAAGAAATGATAGTATAAAAATTTGAGAAATGGGAGAAAAGAACTAAGGATTTATTGACTAAATGGCCAAAAGAAGGTACCTTTGATATACATATGTGCAATGAGATAGAAGGATTAATTAAGAACTATAAGCTGAAAGATAAATCTAAAAATAGAAACCAAAAAAGGGATCAGGAGATGGAAATATTGAAACTTTTCAGGAAAGAGGGTGAGGAACTGAAGGTAGCTTGTCAGGCACCAGTGGTGACCAGGAAAGCTGCAAAAGAACAAGCTGAGCAGTTACAGGAAACAGGAAAGCAGTTACAGGAAACAGGAAAGCAGTTACAGGAAACCGAATCAGCTCCCCCGCCTCACCCCCTCTACCCAGATGCGGAGGAGTTGAATAGACCTTCTCCCTACTCGAATGAAGAGGCATTGAAGAAGTGTCCAGTAATAAAGGGAACAGTAGAAATAGAGGGACAGTTAGAATGGGATGGAGGTGTGGAAGACAAAAATGAATTGAGGGAAATGAGAGAAAGAGAGAAAAGGGACAGGCAGAAGCAAATAGAAACTATATGACGAGAGCAACAAAAGCTGAAACATGAGATTAGTGTGCTGCGTGGGCTAAGGGAACAAAAAGCAATTGAGGAATACTCATTGTGATACAAAAGAAGGGCTAAAGAGAAAAGTAGTGAAAATGACGCAGAGCAAGCAGAAAGCGATGATGAGCGACAAGGAAAGAGAAAGGCCCCAGTACCTAAAGACTGGGAGGAATTAGAAGTAGCATCGGACTCCGAGCCCGAGGGGGATTTATTGAGAAGTAGTGTCAGTAAAGGGGAAAAATGGCCAACAAGGAAGGATGTTACTGCTCCTTATAAAAGAGGGGAGAAACCCACAACACATTCCCTGGGGAACTCAGGATCTGGAAGAGCTGAAGAATGTGCTGCCCAGTTTACATGAGGGAGCGGGAAAGTGGATCAGGGCTTTTGAAGATGAAACCACAGGGCAATTGCTGGCTATAGGAGACTTGAAGGCACTGCTGGTGAGGTTGGTAGGGCTCCCAATGTTAAAGGAAATAATGGTCCGAGCCCGTTTGAAAAATGCAGCAGACAATCCAATGATTGATGGGATCGGATTTGATTGAGTGAGACAGAATGTATGGCAGGCCTTAAGAGACTGTTAACCACCCAAAATGGACCCCCAGGCCCTGAGAGGGGATCCACTGGGAGAAAGTGAAAACCCGGCTGCTTATTTGGAGAAACAGTTAAAGAAATGGAGGCTGGAAACAGAGCAAGACATAGATACTAATCAGTTGCTGACCACAATGTTCTGAAATTCCATCATTGAGGCAATGCCCTCCCAAGTCAGGTCAAGACTGGAGGAGGTGGTGGGTCTGACATCATCGATGAGCCACCAGGAATTTAGAGATCATGTAGCTCATGCAGTTGAGAGGTTTCGAAAAGACAAAGAGAAACTGTCTGAACAGCAGGGGGAGGTGCAAAGGAAGCTGGCGCAAATGCAGCTCGAATAGCTTGGAAAAAGAGAAGGCTAAAAAGGTGTTGCCAGTAAGAACCGACACAGTAATCAACACTGGCGTGAACCAAGTGCTGGCGCAAGGGGGTCCAATCAGGTAGCCAGACAGGGGCCAGAAAGTCCCATGCCAGCAATGGAGGGTTTTAGTGAAGCTTTCCCACAGGTGACGTACACTGGGTAGGGCAGATTTAAACAACAGCCTAAACAGAACTGGGTTCCCCAAGGACAGGGACCTAGGAATGGGGGACTAAGGTACATGATAAATAATCAGGCTCAAGAGGGACCAGAAATAATGTGCTGGGGATGCCATCAACCAGGCCACTTTTGGAGGAATCGCCCTTATTGGACCGGGCCCCCTCTGCCCTACAGAGGGCCTAGACTGCGGGAATCTCCAGTGGCCACTTCCCAGACACCAAAGGCCGAGCAGGACCTGTTAACCTGTATGGGATGTATCAGGGATGTCCTGAGAACCAGGGTGGGAAGGGGCACTACCCTGTTGTAGCATGATCAAGAACCAGTAATACAAGTTAATATAGAAGGGCAGCAAACACCGGTGATAGATACTGGAGTTACATACACTTGTCCCGGGTGTCCTTGGAGAGGGAGCACGCAGTGTCCATCAACACCCTGGAGTTGTTCAGGGAGAAGTGGACACCGCAGGGTGTGAAGTGCATTATTTCCCCGTCCAACTCATTTTGATTTATCCCTGCCCTCCCCTTCACTGTTTGATCACGCAGCATTGCCCTTAAGTAAGAAAAAAAGAAAGGAAAAAAAGATTAAAAAAAAGAGAGAAAAAACACCGGTGATGATAGATACTGGAGCTACATACACTTGTGTACAGCCGTGGTATGCCTCTCGCCTTCCCATGTCAAGTAAATTTGTTAAAACTGTAGGGTTCTCAGGGAAAATCACAGTTAACCTGATTTACAGCTCCAGTAAGATTAGAAATAGAAGGTAGGGAGATAGTTCTGCCAATATCAGTGGCTAAAGAGACACCAATTAACTTGTTAGGTAGGGATGCTCTACTACAGTTAGAGGTAAGATTAGAGTGCACACAGCAGGGCTTGGTCATAGAAAAGGTCGAATACATAATTAGTGATGCAAGCAGTTAAAGATGTTAATGTTTACTGGATAGGGGATATAGCAAGTGATATTCAAGACACTTGGGGGATGTGGGAAGCAGGAGTGTTGATGTTGACTAAAGCAAGACCACCTAAGTCTGAGCTGCACTGTACAGTGATATTTGATGAGTCTCAGGATGAGGTGTTAGACAGGCAGTGGCAGCAGGAAGTCACTGCTCCACAACATTTGAGAAGTGAAGCAATAATATTAGGGGAGCAGGGAGTGATCCTGCAAATAGAGAGAAATGTATTCCTGGAAAAGTGGTATAGAGTGACAGGTGCCGCAGCACATGTAACCTTACTGGTAAATAAGGGATATCAATCTAAAGACTTAGGACCTATGGACAGGCATGTAGAAACAGTCAGGGAATGGCATATACTCATGACAGGGGTTTGGGAATCCAGGGATGGCAGCTATATTAAAATCCTAGCATGCTGCACCTTGACAGGGAATCTGAAGGAAGTCAAGGTAACACCCCAGTGGAGCATGCCAGTGACAGTGGAGGAAGGTGATCAATATGATAATGAGCGATTGGATGCTTTACCAGTCACTTTGTGGTCACAGCATGATACAGATGTGGGGGGAGTGACATCAGCGAGCCCAGTGGAAATAAGGTTGAAACCAGGAGCTGGGACAGTAGTGAAGTTTCTGATGAATAAAGTTATCCCAAGGTTTGGTGTACTGTCGGAAATTCATTCAGACAATGGGTCTGCCTTCATTCAGAAAGTAGTTAAGTTGATGTTGCAGTCTTTGAGAATCAAAGAGGTTTGGGTGCATGTATCATCCCCAGTCACAAGGAATGGTGGAAAGGATTAATGGGACATTGAAGTCAAATTAAACAAGATCTGCGCAAGCACCAACATTAATTGGGTTGATGTGCTGCCGCTGTCGCTAATGAGTTATCGCATGTAGACTAATTGCATGACCAATCTAACATCAGGTAGATGCTCACAGGTAGACCTATGCGAGTGCCCAGGTGGAGAGGCCCATACAAAGGGCCTAGCTTGGAGCGGTTCAGCTTAGAACTTAAGAAATATATGCAGCAGCTAACCATGATACATGAGACTATCCACCTGCAGGAAACACAAAGGGAACCACCACCTGTTAACGAGGAAGGACCTATTAAACCTGGGGATTAGGTGTACGTACGGGCTTTTAAGACGGTGGAATGAGCCGAGGAGAGAGGGACCTTTCGTAGTGGCTAAGGCATCACCTACCGCCATCCAAATAGAAGGACTACACATATGGTACCACTTAATCACCATACTAAAGCTCCCCCACCAGCACAAACTAACTCTAACACTGAGTTAAGTGGAGCTGAGGCCGAGGAACTTGGGCAGGGCACACAGGAGGCTAGTACCCCTCAGCAGGATTCCGAACAAGGTACAGGTGAAGTTCTTGGGAATACTGATCATTCTAGAAATGGTTGTGATGGAGATGTGGAGCATAGTTCTCCTAGCAGTGGGGATGGTGAATCATGGAGAATGATCCTGATACCCCCTCCCACCTCTCCGATGCCAGGCCCGCATACTCTGACTTGGTGACCATTAACTTGGCAGACCTGGACTGGTAATGCCAGGGTCGCTCAGGCTGGGAGGCAAAGACGTATTAGAAGTGCAGACCTTGCTGCCCTAACATGGGTACGCCCCCGTGACAATCACTGGTATCAGTGGGCAAATTATACGGCTGTAATGATGGCTAGACAGGACTGTTTCTTGTGTACTAAGGCAACACCCTCATACTATGTTGTCCCTATGCCTAAGAACTCGACTACCTGTACTCAATGGCATTTGTAGCACTCTAGCTGACCTCTTAATCTGGATGATTCATCAACTGCAGGCAATCCCATTGCCCGTTTTGGTGCCTCTTAACTTCAGGCCTCTACACTCGATCAGCAGGATGATGTGGGTAGGCAGCAACTCCAATGGTGGTGTGGCTATAGTACCCTGTGGTCTACCAGTAAGACTAATTACACATTCCCTGTGGCTGCTGTCAGGATTAGATTAGATTACATTAGTGTGGAAACAGGCCCTTCGGCCCAACAAGTCCACACCGACCCGCCGAAGCGCAACCCACCCATACCCCTACATTTACCCATTACCTAACACTACAGGCAACTTAGCATGGCCAATTCACCTAACCTGCACATCTTTGGATTGTGGGAGGAAACCCACGCAGACACGGGGAGAATGTGCAAACTCCACACAGTCAGTCGCCTGAGGCGGGAATTGAACCCGGGTCTCAGGCGCTGTGAGGCAGCAGTGCTAACCACTGTGCCACCGTGCCGCCCACCATACCGGAAGGGTTGAGTTTTTTGAATGCTTTAAGTGAAATGGCTCCACACCAGTAGGCTATTTTAAGGGTCTTTGCGGGAATACAATTGAACTGGAGGTGGACACCACATTTGGGGCTGTTTTAAATTCTCAACGTGTCCCACTGGCAGACACTATGGCTGTGTGGTAAGAAAGGATGGTTGCACCAGATGCTGCCCGCTGACTAGAGTGGCAGCTGTGCCCATGTAATGCTCCTACACGAGGTAGTTATATCACCACACACGCAGTTTGATGCTATGTCACAGTCAGCTTTGCACCGAACTAAGTGACGGTATGTCCCTGATCTGACAATTCAGATTGAAAGCATAGGACAGCCAAGAGGTATTCCTAATGAATTTAAGGCCCGCAATGAGATTGCCGCGGGCTGGGAAGCTCTCATCCCAGCGATAGGAGTTAGCAAGAATGCTGAATGGATTAATTACGTTTATTACAACCAGCAGAGATTTATCAATTATACTGATGATGCCCTCGTGGCCTTGGGAGAACAAGGATGCTACTATCAAAATGACATGGCAAAACAGACAGGCCTTAGATTGGATACTGGCAGAAAAAGGCAGGGTTTATGTGTTTGGGGAACATTGCTGTACCTTTATACATAATAACATTAGCCCTGGGGGATCTTTTACTAAAGCAATGGAAAAACTAAAGAATCTAAGACAGGAGCGAAAAGACGATGCAGGGTTTTGTCATCAGGCTTTTGATTGGCTGAATAATATATTCGGATTTTGGGGAGCAAGGTTTGTCAAGATTGATCTTATTGTCAGTGCGGTTTTGCTTGTTGTTGCCTTCATCTCTTGCTGTGCTTTACCTTTTAAGTCCTTTTTAGTTCGCGTCACCACACGGCAACTTGTGGTCATTTCAGCTACCCCAGGAAGTGCTTACTCCTCGGATGGAACCCCACCGCTCTACTATTATGATCTAACAACCGCCATGGTGCAAGGAATATGTCCACATGGGAACGTTGATGATACTCTGAAGAAAGCGTGGGTCCTAGATTGTGAGGGGTCTTTTTTCCTGTTCTGGTTATTGGAGGACAGGTTTTTGGCCCAAGGGACCACAGGAATGGAGGAAGAACCCTTTAGGTCTCAGACTCTGAAAATTATTTAGTCCGTGTAGGGACCTATATTGTTTGTATTGGGCACGAGAGGCTGAGCTTATTGTCTTCTTTCTCTGGGTGAAACCAGTAGGTCTCAAAGGGAGGAATATGGAAAATAAAGAACATGAGTGTGGGAAGGGTTAAAGCATGAAGACCACTGGCAATCTGTGTTCTGTGGAAGGCAGGATGGGAAACCACAGTGGAACATTCTTACACCAATTAGCAGAGTAATGTTAAGGCTGAAAGGTCACTATGGCCAGATGAGATAACAGAGAAACTTGCATTATCACTTGTGTTAAGTGTTATTCTGATGGGATTGGAACAATAAATATTTGGGACATGACATTAAAATATCTAATCAATAGCAAGTAGAGTCAGCTTGAGACAGGAGACTATTGTAACAGATGGAATAGCTCAATATCTATCATGACAGGTTAGTCTGCAATGAAAGATCACTGTAGCACAGTTAGCAATAAATATCTAACTGTGACATTAGAATAACATTAAGTTGAATGTACAACTAAAGCAATAATGGGAACTAACATCACTGGTTTATTGTGTAGCTAGAGTGAGGTACTTTGATTAATATAGTTGGACATGCTGATAAACTAACAGAAACATGATAAAAAAAATTAAAATCCATGGATCCTGAGGTTTATGGGCATTCGAGAATCTGCTTTCTCAGTGTCACAGTTTTTTGTTTGCAAATAAAAGACCTACTTCTTGAAAAACTCTCTGCATCTCCTGGTGGTTGTCTATATTTTCTCCACAACACATTTTATAGAGTTGAAGTCAGATAGTAAGTAGTTAAGAAAAAGGCGGACTTGGATTTGTGCATAGCATTTGTTTAGTGTTCACTATTAGAATTAGGAAAATAAATTTTTATTTTCTAACAGTGGAACTTAGGAGTTCTCTGTCACTCCCTCACATTTTAAGGCGAGGCAAGCTTTTCTGGGTGTTTGGTTTTAATTAACAGAGGGGCTTGACCTTTGTTGTAACATTCTCAAGCATCCTACTGTCACCATAAGTAAAGACTCAAATTACTCATACACACTAATCCCAACCAAGTTATTTTCTTCAAGCAGTCTAATTTGAATTTATCATACAGTCACTGAGATGTACAGCATGGAAACAGACCCATCAGTCCAACTCATCCATGCTGACTAGATATCCTAAATTAATCTTAGTCCTATTTGGCCCATATCCCTGTAAACTTTGCATATTCATATACCCAGCACTGCTTGTGGGCCAGGATTGTTGCTCTTCTCAGTGTTTGAGCTATAGGGAGAAGCTGGGGCTATTTTCCCTGGAGCGTTGGAGGCTGAGGGGTGACCTTAGAGGTTTATAAAATCATGAGGGGCATGGATAGGGTGAATAGACAAGGTCTTTTCCCTGGGGTAAGGGAGTCCAAATTAGAGGGCACAAGTTTAAGGGAAGAGGGGACAGATTTAAAAAGAATCTAAGGGGCAATGTTTTCACATAGAAGGTGCTGGCAGGAGGTGGGTACAATTACAACATTGAAAAGGCACAGCCACACTTCAGGAGCAGGGATGACCAACCTCGGAAGGGGATGGACCTCAGAGGAGCAACACTCCTGGCCCACAAGCAGTGCTGGATAGGCACTTAACCTGATCTTGTTGGGTCACCCTAAGGCCTGGGATCTCTAGGGGTTCAACCTGAACATCAGGTGACTGCAAGAGGTTGCTTGCCTCATTAAAATACTTAAACTGTCGTCCTCAGCCTCAGAGTGTGTGGATGTCTGGCCCCGCTCCTGTTTCTGTTAAAGCAGAGGAGGTTGGTATAGTGATTGTAACAAGGTCAGCCAGGTGGATCTCATAGAATATGAGTTCCCTGATTGGGGCAGTTAATCTGGTTCGATCACGGAGCCCTGGCTGATATATAAAATGGGGAGATCCTGATACTGTGATAGCTGACTCTGAATGAGGCAATACTGAATTCAAGGACAGCTCGTGTGTAAACAAAGGGTGCCTGGGTGACAGCTACTGGCCTCTGTGGAGTTATTTCAGGTGAGCTGACTGCATGCTGAGAAAAAAAAAAAATTTTTTAAATATAAATGTTTTGTTCAACATATCTAATTAATAAACCAAAGTAAACCAAGGCACTTGGGAAACTAAAATCACATGCAATGTGCCTTAATGACTACTGCCCAGTAGCTCTGACTTCAATGATCACGAAGTGTTTTGAGAGGCTGGTCATGGCCCACATTAACTCCAGTCTCCCAGCCTGCCCTCGATCCCCTACAATTTGCCTACTGATGTAACAGGTCTACAGTGGATGTCTTTTCCCTAGCCCTGCACTCATCTCTGGAACATCTGAACAACAAGGGCACATACATTAGACTCTTTGCTTATTCAGCTGCAGTTCTGCCTTCAACACCATTACAGTATTCCCTTCAGACTGATCTCAAAACTCTGTGACCTTGATCTCTGTTCCACCCTCTGCAAATGGATCGTCAGCTTCCTGAACCACAGACCACAGTCAGTGAAGATAGACAACTGCACCTCCTCCACGATAACACTCAATACTGGAGCCTCCCCAAGGATGTACTCTGCACTCTGTTCACCCACGGCTGTGTTGCCAAATTCAGAACGAACACCATCTATAAGTTTGCTGATGACACCACCTCAGTTGGACAGATATGAAATGACGATGAGTCAGAATACAGGAGGGAGATAGAGGGCTTGGTGACATGGTGCAAAGGGAACAATCTCTCTCTCAATGTCAGCAAAACTCAAGAACTGATCATTGACTTCAAAAAGAAAGGAGGACAACATACTTAGATACTCATCATCAACCTGAGCTACAAACCTCAAAAATCGCAAACCCTCACCAACTTTTACAGATGCACCATAGAAAGCATACTGTCCAGGTGCATAACAACCTCGTACGGCAATTGCTCTGCTCAGGACCGTAAGAAACTACAGAAGGTTGTGTGCATAGCCCAGACCATCACAGAAACCAACCTCACATCCACGGACGCCATTTACAATTTCCATTGTAGCAGAAAGACTGCCAACCTCATTAAACACCCATCGCACTCCAGTAATGCTCTCCTACAACCTCTTGCAACAGGCATAAGATACTGAAGCTTGAACACACGCACCAACAGGTTCAAGAACAGCTTCTTCCCTGCCGTTATTAGACTGATGCACGGACTTTAACTTCAAAGAATGTTGTTCTTGTCTCTCATGCATCCTGTGTGGTGTAACCTGTATGCCTATTTCACCCTATGATCTGTAAGTTCTTGCTTACAATGATCTGCCTATACCGCTTGCAAAGCTTTTCACTGTACTGAGGTACACGTCACAATAAATCAAATCAAAATCAATGTAAAATACAGTATATGGTTCTTGTTTAAAATAAAGTTTCATGCTCAGTTTGAGCTGCAGCATTCAAACCTTTTGCTTATTTCTTTAAGCAGATCTCTAATTGTTCAAAGTTCAATTAAAATAGATACAATTGCCTGAAGCCAGATTTTTCATTACCTTTGAATGATCTTTAGGTCATCAACAGCCACACAGCTGCTTTGCTTGTTAATTATCTCACCACAGAAACTCTAAGCTAAATTGTTTAAGAAAGATAGCAAAGACAAATTCTTGAAATGTTCCTTCAAACCAATATAGAAGCTTTGAGATGTTTTTATGGTGATTAAATTCCTCCCATTGTTCCCACCCTTTTGTTTTGAATTTATTTCCTTCCGAATGCCAGCTGTGTTGCTGCCAGAGCCAAGAAAAGAAAATCATAAGAAAGAATGTAAAACTAACACGTAATACATGGCACTGTGTTAACAACACCTCTGTCTACATCAATGGAGCTGAGGTGGAGATGGTCAAGAGGGTCAAGTTCCTAAGAATGACTATCACTAACAACCTGCCCTGATTCACGCATATTGATGCAAAGGTAAAGAAAGCACAACAATGCGTCTAATTCCTCAGGAGGCCAGGGAAATTTGGCATGTCTATGAAGACTCTTACCAATTTTTATAGATGTACCATAGAAAACATTCTACCTGGATATATCACAGCTTGATATGGCAACTGCTCTGCCCAGGACCAGAAAGTTGTGAACACAACCCAGTCTAGCATGCAAACTAACCTTCCAACCATTGACTCTATCTGCATTTCTTGCTCCCTTGGAAAGACAGCCAACAGAAGTAAAGACTTTCCCACCTGGTAATAATCTCTTCCAACCTCTTCTGTTGGGCAGAAGGTACAAAAGCTTAAACACGGACCAACAGATTCAAGTACAGTTCTTCCCCACTGTTATTAGACTTCTGAATGAACCGCTCAAATTTCGCCTTCTCTCCAGCCATACCATTGTATTCCTCATTCTGGTCTAATACCCTAATGCACTTTGTATGATATGATCTGCCTGTACTGCATGCAAAACAAAACTCTTCACTGTACTCAGCTATATGTGACAATAATAAATCAAATCAAATTTTAAAAAACAAATGATAGGGACTAGTCAGACTTATGTCTCTTCTTAAGTTGATTAGAATTAAAATAAAAGTTGAGGGCAGGGCTGATGCAAATGTGAGATTTTGATAAAATTATGAATTTGTAAGCTTTCATATTGGTTTGAAGGAACATTTTAAGAATTTATCTTAGCTATCTTCTTAAACAGCTTGGCTTAGACCTTCTGTGATGAGACAATTGACAATTAACAAGCTGTTTGCATAAAACTGGATTTTGATGATCTAAAGATCATACAGAGGTGTTGAAAATTTTGGCTTCAAGTAGTTGTACCTATTTTACTTAAAATTTATGCAATTAGAGACCTGTTTAAAGAGACAAGCAAAAGGTTTAAGTGCAGCAGCCCAAACTGAGCATGAAACTTTATCTTAAACAACACCACCATACCTTTTCAATTAGTTTTAGTTTCTGAAGTGCCTTGGTTTATTAACTAGATCTGGAAATGTGTTGCTGGAAAAGCGCAGCAGGTCAGGCAGCATCCAGGGAACAGGAGAATCGACGTTTCGGGCATAAGCCCTTCTTCAGGAAGGGCTTCTTAAGAAGAAGGGCTTATGCCCGAAACGTCGATTCTCCTGTTCCTTGGATGCTGCCTGACCTGCTGCGCTTTTCCAGCAACACATTTCCAGCTCTGATCTCCAGCATCTGCAGACCTCACTTTCTCCTCAAAGATTATTAACTAGATCTGTTGAACAAAACACCTATATTTTACAAAAAGACATTTCTTTCCTGACATTACCTTAGTATTGTTGAGTTGAATTGTTTCGTTCACTATATTGATAAGAGAAGGCAGCATTGTTTGTACTGCAACACTGTATCTATAAGGATGTGTTTCACTCAATTGAATGTAATTTCTGCGACCACAAAGAAACATAGATGGTCGTTTGTTTTTAGATTACTTACAGTGTGGAAACAGGCCCTTCGGCCCAACAAGTCCACACTGACCCGCCGAAGCGGAACCCACCCATACCCCTATTTACCTAACACTACGGGCAATTTAGCATGGCCAATTCACCTGGCCTGCATATCTTTGGACTGTGGGAGGAAACCAGAGCAAACCCACACAGACACAGGGAGAACGTGCAAACTCCACGCAGTCAGTCGCCTGAGGTGGGAATTGAACCCAGGTCTCTAGCACTGTGAGGCAGCAGTGCTAACCATGTGCCACAATGCCGCCTGGCTGACTGAAGTTACAGAGGTGCGAGGACCCCAGATCACCCTTACCTTAAGCTATTGGAAAAGGTTAATTTGGATTATTTCCAAGAGATATGGAATTAGGGACAAGAGTAGAAAGCTCAATGTCTTTGCTAGGAGTTAGTATAGCTTCTGTAGCATTATTCTTCAGTGACGCAGTTGAATGTAATACTTCAAAGACAGGAGAAGAAAGGCATCATATGGGTCAGCAATATTCAACAAAGCCTGATCTCTGAATGGGTTGATTAGAAAAATAGATTAAATGAAAAAAAATCCATGTTATCTTTATTGCTATTAAGAAGATCAATAATAACTTACTTAATAAATTCGACTTGATTCATAAATATTGGTTGTTTTACCTCATTTTGCCAGGCACAACTGAGGACCTTATTGTTATAAATTGTGAATTTGGTCCTTATGTATTTTAAATAAAAGAGTTTTATATCTAAAAACTCCAAAAAACCTTAAATGGTTAACATTTTGGGGAGAGTGGTGAGGGGATTGGGGGGGTAGGCGGGTAGTGGGGAGCTGAGTGAAGGAGCAAAACAACAAATTCATCAAACTGATAAACAAATAGGCTTCAATATAGAGAGATGCAGCACGGAAACAGATATTTTGGTCCAACTTATCCATACCAAACTAATCTAGTCCCATTTGCCAGGACTTGGCCCATATCCTTTCAAACCCTTCCTATTCATATACCTATCCAGATGCCTTTTAAATGTAATTGTACCAGCCTCCACTACTTCCTCTGGCAGCTCATTCCATACATGCAACACATGTGCCCTTACATCCTTTTTAAAATTTTGCCCCTCACCCTAAACCTATGGCCTCTAGTTCTCCCATCGTAGGGAAAATACTTTGTATATTTACCCTATCCATGCCTCTCATGATTTTATAAGCCTTTAAGGTCAGCCCTCAGCCTCTGATGCTCCAGGGAAAACTGCCCCAGTCTATTCAGCCTCTCCCTGTAGCTCAAATTCTCCAACCATGCCAACATCCTTTTAAATCTTTTCTGAACCCATTCAAATTTCACAACATCCTTCCTACAGGAGGAAGACCAGAATTGCACACAAAAGTGGCATAACCAATGTCCTGTACAGCCACAACATGACCTCCCAACTCCTATACTCAATGCTCTGATCAATAAAGGAAAGCTTAACAAATGCCTTCTTTCAAGGCGTTATGAACCTGCACTCCAAGGTCTCTTTTTTTAATTTCAAAAATATACTTTATTCATAAATACTTTGATCTATACAACTGGACATGCCATACATATGTAAACATTCCATTTCTTTGCGTATCGAAACAGAGTAATCATTCCTATTTACAGGTTGGTGCGTTACATTGAGCTGAGGCGTCAGCAGAGCCCAAATGACTGCGTGGGCCCCCTGTTCTTCTTTAGACAGGCAGATGTTACACGGTGGTCTTTCCCCACCGCGCCTTGGCGGCAGCTGCCCCAAGCTTCAGCG
>NC_057729.1:3966597-3967721 GCF_004010195.1 Chiloscyllium plagiosum | reverse complement strand
CCGTTCGAACTGGTCACATATGCACATGAGTCTGCGCACGGACAGCGGATCCGAGCAGAAAACGGCGACGTCATCCATGTTACAG
The DNA here is from genome assembly GCF_004010195.1 of Chiloscyllium plagiosum. NCBI lineage: Eukaryota > Metazoa > Chordata > Chondrichthyes > Orectolobiformes > Hemiscylliidae > Chiloscyllium > Chiloscyllium plagiosum. The sequence continues at coordinate 3,967,636 of NC_057729.1, read as the reverse complement.
GGAGGCCTTAACCTGCAGGCCCCGCTGCCAGGAATAGTCACCCCTCTCAGACTCGCATCCTTCCTGATGGACTCGGCAAATGGCTCTATGCAGCACACAAACAAGGCAGGAGAGAGGGGGCAGCCCTGCCTGACTCCAGATCTGACTGGGAAGCAATCTGGTTCCCACCCATTGATTGAGACTGTACTGACAATGTTGGTGTAGAGCAGTCTGATCCAATTAGCGATTCCCTCCCCGAAGCCCATTTTGGAGAGGACATCCCTCATATATGTATGCGATATCCGGTCAAAGGCTTTCTCCTGGTCCAGGCTGACGAGGCAGGTGTACACCCCCCTGTCCTGCACGTAGGCGATCGTATCTCTGAGGAGTGCGAGACTCTCAGCGATCTTCCTGCCCGGTACAGCACAGGTTTGGTCATAGAAGGATTTACTGATCCTCATGACATCAGCCTGAGATGACGTTACTGAGCCATCTTCTTCCTTCAGGCTGCTGAGCACGGAGCTCTCTTTGTGCACCTTCTGGAAGAAGAAACGTGAGCACGTCTCGTCCTGCTCCACGGAGTGGACCCTGGACTGGAAGATTATCTTGGAGGCCTCCGAAGCAAAGAGCGAGGCTTGCTGGCCCTTCACCTCCTTGAGGTCCTCCATGACATCGACACCCATCGTCTGCAGCAGGAGCAGGTGCTGCATACTTTCCTGGAGCTGGGACAGTTTTCCCCGCCTCTCTCTCACCTCCTGAACACCTTTGAGGATGAAGAACCTCTTGATGTTCCCTTTTACTGTTTCCCACCAGTCCACTGGGGACTCAAACAGGAGCTTCACGGTTCTCCAACCTGCGTAATCCCGCTTGAGCTCCTCAATGTTTCCCGGGGTCAACAACTTAGTGTTCAGTTTCCATGTTCCCTTACCAGCCCACTGCTCGTCCTGTAGGTGACAGTCGGCCAGCAGGAGGCAGTGGTCGGAGAAGAACACCGGCTTGACGTCGGTGGATCTGACCGAGAGCGTTCGAGACACAAACAGGTAATCTATCCTTGAGCGGA
>NC_057729.1:3944757-3960214 GCF_004010195.1 Chiloscyllium plagiosum | reverse complement strand
TTGGCCTCCTTACTTTCCTTGGTCGGGTGGCCTTCCTGCTTGCAATTTCGGCAGACGGTCACCTTGCAATCCGCCGCCATGTGGCCTGACCTCCCGCAGGTTCGGCACACTTTTGGCTGCCCTGCGTATGTCAGGTAACCTCTGCTTCCTCTGGTGGCAAAGCTGGAGGGTGGGTGGAGGATGTTCCCACTGGCATCGACCCTCAGGGTTACCCTGACCTGTCGTTTGCTGGTCCAGATCCCGAAAGGATCGATCACATCGGTACTCTCTCTCCCTCGACCTGGACGTATCTCCTCAAGAAGGTCAGGACATCTGCTGCTGGGACGTGAGGGTTGTACGTCTGGATTGTTACAACCCGACTGCTCTGCGCAGGAAGCACACACAACGGGACCACCGACAAGATGGAGAACAGAGGTTCCCCTTCCTTACACATCCGCTGCAGCAAACCCACAGCACTCGAACAGAACCTTCTTGACAAACACTGTCCGATCGACTGGTGTACACTCTTCCACCTTCTTGACAGTCACCCTGACTGTTTTGTGAATGCCCTGGCCTGGGGTGTGGGCAGCTGTTGAGGCCATAGCTCTGAGGTTAGCTGGTCCCTGAATTGGCGTTAGGCCGAAGCCAGCATGAAGATCCACCAATAGCAGGTCAGCACAACCAAATGATCCTCCAACGTCCAATCACGTTTCAGGGATGATCTCCACTAGCTCTGATGACTCGCAACTGGACCCCTGTCCTGATAAGAACAGACACTTAATCTTAGCCAAAAGGCCGAGAAGCGATCAAGGAGTTATGAACCTGCACTCCAAGGTCTCTTTGTTCAGCAACACTCCCTCGGACCTTACCATTAAGTGTATAAGTCCTGCTTTGATTTACTTTTCCAAAAATGCAGCACCTCATATTTATCTAAATTAAACTCCGTCTGCCACTCTTCAGCCAATTAGCTCATCTGATCAAGATCACGTTGTACTCTGCAGTAACCTTCTTCGCTGTCCACTACACCTCCAATTTTGGTGTCATCTGCAAGCTTACTAATTGTACCTCCTATGTTCACATCCAAATCATTTATATAAATAATGGAAAAGAAATGTCAAGATCTAATATCTGAGCTACATACAGATTTCCACATTGCAGTTTCTTTGAACATTATATTCCTTATTCTGTATATGTGATAGTTATACAAATTTATACACCTTCATGATGATTCCAAAGCTGTGAGTCAATAAATAATATCAAAGAATAATAACTTAATCGAACCCGCTCTATCGTAATGATCATTGGTTGTGAAAGTTGTCTGTGAAATTGTCTAGGAACTTGTGGGAGTACTGTATAACATCATGTGAGCTGTGTATTAAAATGTGTATTCCTTCTGATACATCATACATTCCTGTGAAAAATGTAGAACAATAAGAATGTACAATCAGGATTATTATATTCTCCTTTTCAGTGTAAAATAAATCTGCAATTATAAATTCAGAATTTGTATTCATATTAATGCACTATATTCATTTTTAAAACAGGTTGGGGGGGTAGGCACAATAAGACTGAAGGTTTACACATGAGGAATGTAAAATAGGCTACATTATTTTACAAGTATTGCCACAAAACCAAGAGCCAGCCCACATTTTGTAACTGTACTTTCTAATATAGTCCTGAACATTACACACCGGAAAAGTCCAAAATCCTGGTCAGCACTGGGTTAAGTGGTGGGAGCTGGGCAGTCTTAGGATGATTAAATCTGGGCTCTTGTGTGCCCCAGAGGGTTTCACTCCTGATCAATGTCCAATGCTCAGGGCTCAGGCCGAGCTTTCGGATGAGGTACAAACAGGGCTGACTGCACTATGGAACAATTCAGACTTTACAGGAGGGAGAAGAAGGAAAGTGATAGAGAAAAACCAAGAGGAAACACTCACATAAAAAGATACTTCACTCTCCAGTTTCCATGTATGTGAATATAGGCATTACTGATGGAAAGTTTAATGCCAGTGCCAGCATAGAATCCGATTGCAGACTGAGGCAGGTGAAAGTCATTGATGTGCATTCTGTAAAAGACATTTAAACAATAGGTTATTGTCTTATTCTCATCTCAGCTGTGGACAGACACTGGATGAAGTAGTATAAATAACATGAAATACAAATCTTTTATAAATTACTTCCAGAGATATGCTCTGAAAAGTAAGTGCACTTGAGCAGTAAAACACATCCTAATTTGGTCAATGCCACAAGTTCCCACCAAATTCTGTTCCTTCTCAGGAAATACTCCATGGCAGGATTAGGCTGAACATCAACACTTAATACACAGTATTTTCCCTAATACAGAAGTAACATAAATGTCCTCCTATACTTTACTGTACAGTTTTGTTTTTCCAATACAGATCGGGGTGAGTGAACACACAAACATAGGAAATAGGTGGAGGTGTAGACTACACGGCACTCTGAGTCTTCTCCAACCATTCACTATGATCACAGCTGATCCCCCACTCCACTTTCCTGACAGCTGTTCATATCCCAGATTCCCTGAGAAACCGAAAGTCTGGTTATCCCAGCATTAAATATATTAGATGATGGAACATACACAAATCTCTGGGATAAAGAATGCCAAAGACGTACAAACCTCTGAGATAAATAATTTCTCCTTATCTCAGTCCTAAATGACTGGCCCTTCACCCTAATACTTCCAGGCTTGAGATTTCCCAGTGAGGGGAAACAGCCTCCCATTGTCTGCCCTGTCAAGCCCCTCAGAGCCTTGTACAGTATATTTCAATCACATCATACTCCATTCTTTGAAACATTAGACGGTTTCAGCTCATTGTCACAACTCGCTGGGGTGGTGCACTGGAAATCAATCCCAATATTTCACTAGCATGAAAAGGTTTAGTCAAATTATCCAATAGCAATTTGCCTGACTAATAAACTCAGGTTAAAAGAAATCACTCACCAGTTGTTTGTATTGAACAAAAAGCTGACTGTTTATTACAAACAAGTTGTCTTTAATCAACAGCACTTGGAAAAATGAAATGCTAACTTCTAACTCTACAACTTTAACTTTACTCTTTTTAAATTCCACCTTCAAAAACAGACATACTGAGATAGATAAGACAGGTATCTTAATGGGGTGAATGGTGGTAAAAAAATGGAAACAGTTCGATAACACCAGTTTGGACTGTAGGATTCGAACAGTTCCTTTCTATCTTTTCCATCAATTCCTTTCTTTTTCTTTGCAGTTGTCACAAGGTTGCTTGCACACTGATGTCCTTTTTTATTCACTGGTTGAGAATTTGTTGTTCAAAGTGATTTATTCCACCCTCGATATATGGTATGGTGGCTCAGTGCTTAGCACTGTTGTCTCACATCTTCAGGTGACTGTCTGTTTGTACGTTCTCCCTGTCTCTGCATGGGTTTGTACGTTCTCCCTGTCTCTGCATGGCTTCCTTCCACAGTCCAAAGATGCAAAATTATCCATAGAGTTCAGGGATGTGCAGGTGGGATGGGTGTAGGTGTGATCCTCTTTGCAGGGTCATTATGGGCTGAATGGCCTGCTGCCACACTGTAGGGATTATATGATTGCAAAGAAGGTGAGAAGGAGACAGCTAGCTGTTACAAAGAGACTTTCTGATCCCTCAACACCAGACAGATAAAACAGGGAGAGATTTTTTGACACTCTCTCTTTGCAGACTGGGGGTCCTCTGATGTTTCTTTTTATTACACGTTGCAAGAGGCTTGAATCCAAGCCTCCTCAGGGATAGGGAAACTATCACTGTACCACAAAGACCCTGAATGTCCTTAGCTGCTCTGGCCCCACATCAGCCAATCAGACCATTACATTGCTGGTGTCTGCTTCGGCTCTTCTTGTTCCGGGAAAGTGAAGCTTTGGCCTGGATTTACCATTGGCCAGAGCCATTATTCCATTGTGGATGAGAGCTGCACATGGGGATCCTCATCATAGCACAGTGCAAAGAAATTAACCAGAAAATTGAATTTTCCGTTGACATTTCCTCTATGTTTGGAACCTTCCAAAAGTCTCTATTTAAATCAGAAAATTTGGAGGGTTCCAACTAAGTTAAGTAAAATAGTTACTAGGAACAAGTAACATTATAAAATATATAGTCCTGAGGGGCTATTTAACAGAACAAATATTTAGCTCACCTTTAAACTGAAGAATATTTCAGCTGACAACTGTGAAAAGAGGCTGTGATTTGTCTTCCCCTGATAGTTCTGTGCTACACATATCACACACCCCAACCTACATTTTCCCCAGTCTACATACACCCCCAGACTGGACATCTCTGGGACCTGACACCTTTGCCCACTCTTGAGACACCGTGTCTCCTTCCCAATTCTGCCCCCGGCCTGCCTTCCCCACAAATCATACCTGACCCCCTTCCTGCTCTGCGTCCAATATCTGATACCCTCCTCCCCCAACTTCCTCAGCTGCCAGATCCGACCCCCTTCTGTCCCTCTGCATTCAGCCTTCCCTCCCCGATGCCCAACCTGGAACATGCCCCCACCATCAGACCCTACTACTCAACCTCTCATACCCAGCATCCACCCCCACATCCCTATCCTGATCACCCCACCCACCCTGACCTACTGTAACTACTGCATCAGATACCTGGGCCCTTGCACCATGGCAGCACACCCACCGGGCACCTTGTCAACTCACACCTGGTACTCAACTCCCTGATACCTTAATCCCTATCCAGCTGGCATCTTATTTACTTGGTACTGCACCTTGACCCATTTGGCATTCCTACCCTCCTGGCACCCTAACATCACACTTAGTGTTTGACAGCAGCTGTCAAAAAGGCTGTCAGAATGTTTAAACTAAAGAATATTTCAGCTGACAGCTGTGAAGAGAGGCTGTGATTTGTCTTCCCCTGATAGTACAGATGTTAGAATGGAAGTACGGTTCTGCATTTCTGAAGGATCCCTGGTTGGACTGTCTTGCATCCACAGTACTGATGTGGTGAACCCTTGTGTACTGCTTCAGTGCAAGTTTACTGTTCTTTAAGTGTGGAAACAAAAACTGCACGCAGTTTTCAAGTTGCGGTCTCACAACTTCCTGTTCATTTGTAGCAAGGCTTGATAACATTCTATTACCTTACTTAGTTATTTGCTGTACCTGCCAATGAACCTTTTTGATTCATGGACGAGGGCACTTAGATTCCTCTGCATCCCACCTTTAAGATAATATGCCTTGTTTTTATTCTTCACATTTCTCACATCTTTGCCACATCATTGCACATTCATTTGAAGAAGTCATATCAAAATATTAATAGTTTGTCTGCCCACAGATGCTGCCAATTGTTCAGCATTCTTTGGGTGCTCCGGTTTCCTCCCACAGTCCCGGGATATGCAGGCTAGGTGGATTAGCCATGAGAAATGTAAGGTTACAGGGATAGCGGAATGGGTCTGGGTAGGATGCTCTGATACATATCGACCAGGGTCTGATAGAATAGCTGGTACAGACTTGAGAGGCTGAATGCCTTCCTTAGCTATCCTCCTGTCTTGTGGAGATCAGACTGTGGTGATCTGAAATAGTGCACTCTTGAGACATGGGGATCGCTTGCTGGGCAGACATTGACTCCCCATCCCTAGTCACCCTCGAGCAGATGGTGGGCAGCTGCCTTCTGGAACCGCTGCCATCAGTGTGCTATAGCTAGACAGTAAAGATCTACAAAAGGCCAGTTCCCTTTTACGTCATTCCTCTCTTCACGCACATGAAAGTTAGAGCAATGTGAAATGTCTGCACACCAATGACACAAACATTTTCCTGGTAGGAACAGGTTCAATGGCAGCTTTAAACAGGGAAATGGAAACAGGGAAAAGGGAGAATTATGGAATGAAGACCAAGAGGAGTGGAATTAATTGGATTGTTCTTTCATAGAGCTATTACAGGCATCATGGGCCTAGTCTGGCTGCTTTATATGTTGTGGGATTCTTTCATTTCTTGTTGAACTTTGTTTTATATTGAAAGCATCTTAGTTGCATGAACAGAGGACTTGATGTGAGGCACACGTTTAGGGAAATGATTTTTTTAATCACATCCGAGTAAGTTATCTAGTTCAGTTTAGCAAATCTAGTCAGCATGAACAAGTTGGGCCGAAGAGCCTGTTTCCGTGCTGTATACCTCTATGACTCTATATAGTGGATGATACAGTTCCAGCTGGAAATTTGTAGCTCCAATCCAACATGGACACTTGGCACCTGAGAAACTATGCAACATAACTCCATTTCAAGGTCATTCAAAATGGGGGAGGGGAGTGGTTAATATGAAACAAATTCTCCTTGTATGTTTTCCTGAAGAACACTCCACATACTCACCCTGTGACTTGATATTTGACATGGCCAATCACAGACACGTGGGTTTCTCCGCTGACATCTGGAATCTGAATCTGCCAAAGTTTCTGCTGTAACACCTGGACCCCGACCTGTCGACCTGAGTGACAAATCAGATGTTAGGCAATACCAGAGCCTTCCAATGCACATTGGAAGACAGACTTGTGAAGCCCATGCATTCAGCTACACACCAGACTTCTCCTCCATTAATGGTTACTACTATGGACTGCTACACTTGACCCACCTCACACTATCTGTTCCACTGAGAACTCTGCATACTCTATAGTCACTGGCCTTGCCAGATATTGCCTTGATGCCAAGCTGCTTATAGCCTCTTGAAGGGGAAAGAAAATGCGGAGATATGTGTTAATGAACATTATCACTGAATCTCTTTAGTACACAACATTAACACAAGAACTCAAGCTGCACATTATAATTCTAATGACATTTCTGATTAGTAAATAAACAGTGAATCATGGATATGTTGGACAGTGATCTCAATATCCATATTCTCATAGACTGTGCATTTCTGCTTTAAATATTCAGAACATTTGTTGGTAAAATGTAAAGCAGAGTGTTTCTTTTTAATAATTATGAGTGATACTTCCTTGGTTACTGAATGTTGCTGGGTGTTTCAGTCAACATGCATATGTTATGTTGTAAACACTGAAAATGCTAGCAACTAGTGAAGTCAACGGCCCTTCGACACAGCATCAACATCGACTTCACTAGTTTCCAAATCTCCTCTCCCCCACCTCATCGCAGATCCAACCCTCCATCTCGGCACTGCCCTGTTGACCTGTCCTACTATCCATCACCCTTCCCACCTATCCACTCCCTCCCCGCCTCTGACCTATCACCATTACCCCCATCTGCATCCATCTATCACTATCCCAGCTCCTTTCCCCCCTATCCTCACCCCCACCCTCCTATTAATCTCTCAGCCCCCTTCCCCCTCCACATTTCTGATGAAGGGTTTATACCTAAAACACCGACTCTCCTTGCTCCAAGGATGCTGCCTGATTTGTAGACGCCAGTTGGACTGGGGTGTACAAAGTTAAAAATTGCACCAACACCAGGTTATAGTCCAACAGGTTTATTTGGAAGCTCTAGCTTTGGGAGTGCTGCTCCTTCATCGGGTGGTTGTGGAGAATAAGATTATTCTTATTCTTTGTTGATTTACTGCAGTCCACCTTGTAGATGGTAGATACTGCATTGTTGTGGAAGGAATGAATCTTTAAGATGGTGGATGGGGTGCCAATCAAGTAGACGGATCATTGGAGCCGCATACATTCAGACAAGTGGGGGATAGTCCATCACATTTTTGACTTGCGCCTTGTAGATGATGGACATGCTTTGGGGAGACAGGAGATGAGTTATGTACACTTCCCAGCCTCTGACCTGCTTTTCTAGTAATTGTATGAGACTGATGTAGGTTGAGACCAGTGAATTATTTTTTAAAAAAATCTGAAATCCCAGTCATTCATGGAAAGAATAAAGTCACAAGGTTCCACAGTTTGAAAAAAAAAATTGTTGTAAAACAGCCAAATCAAACAAAGAATAAATCTAAGAAGTGCAAGAAGAGTTGACATTCAAACAAAAACCATAGAATTTTTTTTTTACAAAACAATTAACATTTCTAAGCTCAACTATTTGAGACTCAGAATAATCTATACATGGACAAGTGTAACAGTTGAACGGAAACACTCCACAAATGCTCAGAGACTTTCTGCACTTTCACAAGCGCACCCAGACTACCAGGCTGAGTTAGGGAGACTTACCATAATCTAGGGCTTTCTGAGTTACTCTCACTTTCAATCCCGGGTTTGTGCAGAGCGTGTGTGAAGAAAGAAGTAGAAGGCTGACAGTCACAAGCCACACCATTTTCCCAATCTTCTCAATCTGTCCTACGCTGTGAGATGGACCCTTAAGGTTTTTTTTATCTGTTCTGAACAAGACACGATTAATACGGAAGCAACACAGAGGTGTTAGTTTCATTTTTAGTCACTGAGGGGGTTGTTTCGTTTGCTCAGCATGACTATTCCCAGCAGTGTTTCCGACCTCACATAATCTCTATTGAAAAGGCTGCATCTACCACCTTCTCCGGTCTCTACACATCTATTACTGAAACCCTTGCTGGTCAATTTGTCAATACAGTACCAGACTCATTTCTTCCAACAATCTCTTGCTGGTCTTTTAACCTCCACTCTGTCTGAACTTCAGCTCTTGCAGTTATTCACTGCTCCTGCTCTCTGTGACAATGTTTCAAGTTTAAGATTCTAATTTATGCTTTCACAGTCTCCATGGTTTCCCGGCCTCAATGAATGCTGAGAGACCTGCAATATCTGCCCGCTGGTCCTCTCTCCCTAATGCTTCTAACATTGAGTCTTTTGCAAACCCACCTCCTCTGCCTCGCAGTTGCTTTGTGGCCTTCAGTCCTATTTTGCTGAAGCTTCTCCACCAACCCCCAACTCCTCTTTGAAAGCTTCCCTTAAAACTCACCTCTTCGAACAGGCCCCCCTAATTTCTCCTTCTTTGGCTCAGCCCCTGCGCCTTCCAAGCCTCTGTCAAGCTTCTTGCAAATGTCTTCCAGGTTGAGGTCCTAAAAAAAATGCTGTTGTTATTGGTGAATGAGGCACACTTTCATTGCCTGGGGGAGGTTGTGTATTTTGCAGTCTCGTCTGACTGAACCAGCCCTATTTCTTGTTATTTTAAATTGGGAAACATAGGTGAAGGGCTGTAGCTTAAACGCAGTAATCATCGCTGAAAAGGGAGGATTGGTTAAATACAGATACAGTCACTAGTTGATGCCAAGTGTAGGTTTTCGAAGCTTGCAAAAGATCACAGGGATAAACAAGGAGGCCAAACATGCAGAAGTCTTGGAAAAGTAATGAGCAAACTAGGAAATGGGTCTTAATTGAATCAGATAGATTGTGTTTGAGAGGAAAATGATAGTTCACAGCAAGAGTGACCATAATTACATCAATAAAATCAAAAGAGAACAAAGGTCATAAGAGAGAGGCAACCTTGTATATAGTATTACAGTACCTGAACAAACCAGCTCTGTCATCGCCTGAGATGAATTAATGCAATGCTTCCTGAAGAATCGGTTGTCACATTCTCTGAGGCAGCCTCCTCCAGTCTTTCTTTCAATCAAAACCCAACCAATTAAGCAATCTGCAGGTTCTGAGCTCAGACTCGTCTCAAGTTGTTTAGTGTGTGTTTTCGAAAAAAGCTAAATCAATCTCTGGAACTTCCACCCAACCTAATGACTAATCTGAGCAGCAATGTTGAAGAAAAGGATATGAAATAATAAAAATACTTAAATCAGGAGCTGAAACAAAAGCTTGTAAGTGGCTGGAATGAGCATGTGGTTTGTGAATCGCCTCACCAGGGATTGCTGCCAAACCCAGTTATACAAGGAATAGATCAACATTGTGCATTAGCTGAAGTCAAGTAGGGAAGCTGTGTTAATGATCAGTGTCCCACACCCATGCTTCAGGATAGAGGGTCATGTTTGGTTTTATGACTGTCTGCATTGTGCCTGTATGTCACAATATCTCCCAGCCTTCGCTCAATGGAAGATTGCAGAAAGGGTGCTGTGAAGAGAAAGATTATTGCAGTCTCCATGGTGATGATTAAAGGTGTTGGCTGTGTGGTTTTAACTATTGATGACATGGCACAACCTCCAGGGTGTGATTTGGGGTGGCACGGTGGCTCAGTGGTTAGCACTGCTATCTCACAGCACCAGGGGCCTGGGTTTGATTCCAGCCTCAGGCGACTGTCTGTATGGAGTTTGCACATTGTCTTTGTGGGTTTCCTGCTACAATACAAAGCTGTGCAAGTTAGGCGGATTGGCCATGCTAAATTGCCCCAAAATGTGTGGGCTAGGTAGATTAGAATTTGGGATATGCAAGATTACAAGGATGGGGTGGCTCTGGAGGAGATGCCCTTCAGAGCATTGTTATGGACTCAGTGGGCCAAATGGCTTGCTTCCACACTGGAGGGATTCTTTGATTTGTTGACTTTGAGATGAGTGTGAAAGAGAGTTGAACATTTTATTTATGCTGCCTGGCTGTCCAATGCAGCCCACATACTGCTGCTACTTCCTTAAAATATTTAAGTATTACCCATTTTATAGTTACCTTAAGGAATTGGATAGGGAGTAGCTGCAGGATACCACCTGCTCTGGTGGAGATGTGTTGAGCATAACCTTATATTTGGAGCTGAAATTCTCGAGGTTACTGTCATGATGCATTTCTTTACACAAAACCTACAGGAAATCTAGAATCCTTTCCTCCTCCCCCACAAAAAAGAAAATCTCTACGGGCTAAGGGTCAATTGAAAATGTCACCATTGATTTTAAAACCTTGTATTACCTTTCCTGAATCATTGCCTCAATGATGGTGACTGCAGTAAACTCCACCCAACCTGATAGTGTGGGTTAGGGTGAACAGAAAGTCCAGCTCTTGATCCTGTTGAGGTCAGACGTGTCATCTCACTCTCCTGATGGTCTTATTGCATCTAACTCGGTAATGCAAATTGTATCAGTGCTATCATGCAATAAGCTACACCTTGCTGTTAAAACAAGTTCCTCTCCTTGTTAAGATTTACCAGTGGCTCATTCTCTTGTCCAGTTAATTGCAGAAACACTGAGACCAACGATAGATAAACGCTTTGGTGATATCACCCTATCCCATCCACAAGCTGCCAGTGACTGGTTCCACAGATGATCAGCTATGAGCTCAATTCTTAAATACCTCAAGGTAATAACAGTAAAATCAATTCATCCCAGGAGAAAATGTTTTCTTAAAACAGGTCAGTCTAAAAGTTCAGGGACATTAGTGCTTTATGAATACTCATGTATTCAGTTAAAAATTACACAACACCAGGTTATAGTCCAACAGGTTTAATTGGAAGCACACTAACTTTCAGAGCGACGCTCCTTCATCAGGCATGATCACCTGATGAAGGAACGTCGCTCCGAAAGCTAGTGTGCTTCCAATTAAACCTGTTGGACTATAACCTGGTGTTGTGTGATTTTTAACTTTGTACACCCCAGCCCAACACCAGCATCTCCGAATCATGTATTCAGTCAGCAGTTATAACTGGTTGAGCAAAGAAGCAGGCAGCAGGGCTTGTGGAAGGTTCACTAATGTCGTTTAGGGAAGGAAATCTGCCAACCTTACCTAGTCTGGCCTACACGAGATTCCAGAGCCACAGCAATGTAATTGAATCTCAACTGTCCTCTGGATATTAATGCTGGCCTGGCTAGCAACACACTCATTCCATGAGTGAATTAAAAAAAAGGCCAAAAAAACTGCTCCAGGCTTAAACCTTCACATCAGATCTGGTGGGAGGTACAAGGAGGTCAGTGCAGGCTCATGACAGAGGTAAAAGACCAATCATGCCTTGCAGATAAAAAGCCATAGTCATAGAGTTGTTCAGCACGGAAACAATCCCTTTGGTCTAACTTGTCTGTGCCGACCAGATATCCTAACCTAATCTAGTGCCACCTGGCCATAGTCCCTCCAAGCCCTTCCTATTCATAAACCCATCCAGATGCTTTTTAAGTGTTGCAATTGTACCAGCCTCCACCACTTCCTCTGGCAGCTCATTCCATACACGCACCACTTTCTGCGTTAGAAAGTTGCCCCGTAGGTGTCTTTTAATTTGGCTGTGAAATAGATACTTGAGTTGGTTGCTGTTTTGACAACAGTTTGAATTTAGCCAATCAGTTTAAATTATGCTCCAGGATACTAAAACCCAATCATGGAGTCAGAGTCATAGAGATGTACAGCACGGTAACAGACACTTTGGTCCAACTCGTCCATGCCGACCAGATATCCCAACCCAATCTAATCCTACCTGCTAGCTCCTGGCCCATATCCCTCCAAACCCTTACTATTCATATACCCATCCAGATGCCTTTTAAATGTTGGAGTTGTACCAGCCTCCACCATTTCCTCTGGCAGCTCATTCCATACACGTACCACCCGCTGTGTGAAAAAGTTGCCTCTTAGGTGTCTTTTATATCTTTCCCCTCTCACCCTAAACCTATGCCCTCTAGTTCTGGACTCCCCCGACCCATGCAAAAGACCTTGTATATATACACTATCCATGCCCTTCATGATTTTATGACTCTTTTTAAGGTCACCCCTCAGCCTCCAACACTCCAGGGAAAACAGCCCCAGCCTGTTCAACCTCTCCCTGTAGCTCAGATCCTCCAACCCTGGCAACATCCGTGTAAATCTTTTCTGAACCCTTTCAAATTTCACAACATCTTTCTGAAAGGAAGGAGACCAGAATTGCACACAATATTCCAAAAGTGGCCTAACCAATGTCCTGTACAGCCGCAACATATCCTCCCAACTCTTGTATTCAATACTCTGACCAATAAAGGAAAGCATACCAAACGCCTTCTTCACTATCCTATCTCCCTGTGACTCCACTTTCAAGGAGCTATGAACCTGCACTCCAGGGTCTCTTTGTTCAGCAACACTCCCCAGGACCTTACCATTAAGTGTATAAGTCCTGCTCTGATTTGCCTTTCCAAAATGCAGCACCTCACATTTATCTAAATTAAACTCCATCTGCCACTCCTCAGCCCATTGTCCCAAATAATCAATATCCCATTGTACTCTGAGGTAACCTTCTTCGCTGTCCACTACACGTGTGGGCGGCACGGTGGCACAGTGGTTAGCACTACTGCCTCACAGCGCCAGAGACCCGGGTTCAATTCCCGCCTCCGGTGACTGACTGTGTGGAGTTTGCACATTCTCCCCATGTCTGCGTGGGTTTCCTCCGGGTGCTCCGGTTTCCTCCCACAGTTCAAAGATGTGCAGGTCAGGTGAATTGGCCATGCTAAATTGCCCGTAGTGTTAGGTAAGGGGTAGATGTAGGAGTATGGGTGGGTTGCGCTTCGGCAGGGCGGTGTGGACTTGTTGGGCCGAAGGGCCTGTTTCCACACTGTAAGTAATCTAATCTAATCTAATCTACACCTCCAATTTTAGTGTCATCTGCAAACTTACTAACTATACCTCCTCTGTTCACAGCAGTGGATCCAGCATAGATTCTTATGGCACTTGACTGGTCACATGCCTCCAGTCTGAAAAACAACCTTCGACCACCACCCTCTGTCTTCTACGACGAGCTAATTCTGTATCTGAATGTCTAGTTCTCCTTGTATCCCATATGATCTAACCTTGCTAACCAGTCTACCATGAGGAACTTTGTCGAACACCTTACTGAAGTCCTTATTGAAGCATGTGCAGTTTTGGTTCCTTACTCAAGAAAGATGTTCTTGCTATAGAGGAAGTGTAGCGAAGATTTACCAGATTGATTCCTGTGAGGGTAGGACAGACGTACAGGTTGAATTGGTTCGGACTATACTCACTGGAGTTCAGAAGAATAGGCAAAGGTTAAAGGTTGGGATTCTACTCATTGGAACTTCGAAGAATGAGGTGATCTCATTCAACCACTTAAGATTCTTAAAGGGCTTGACAGAGTAAATCATGAGAGGATGCCCCCCCTCATGGGAGGATCTAGGATCAGAGAGTATAGTCTCAGAATGAAGGGGCACCAATTTAAGACCATGATAAGGAAGAATAGCTTCTTTCAGACAATTAAAAGCATTGGGATCACCTTGCCACACATATGCCAAGTAATGGCCATTTCTAATAGGATAGAATTAACCATCTCTGGTGGATATTCAGCAGCATGACCATCACTGAATTGCACACTATCAACATCCTGAGGATTATCATTGTCCAGAAACTCAATTGAATCATCCAGATAATTACTGTGGCTACAAGAGCAGGTCAGAAGCTTGGAATCTTGCAGCAAACAACTCATCTCCTGACTTTCCAAAGCCTGTCCACCATCTACAAGACACAAGTCAGGAGTGTGATGGAATACTCCCCGCTTCCCTTGGTGAATGCAGTTCCAACAACACTCGAGAAACATGAAACCATCCAAGACAATTCAACCCGCTTGATTGGCACCAAATCCACAAGCATCCACTCCCTACACCACCAATGCTCACTAGCAGCAATGTGTACCATCTACAAGGGGCTCTGCAGCAATTCATCAGGATTCCTCAGACAGCACTTTCCAGCCCCATGCCTGCTACCTTTTACTTGAAGAACAATGGCAACAGATACATTGAAACACCACCGTCTGCAGGCTCCCCTCAAAGTCACACGCCTTCCTGACGTGGAAAAATATTGCCGTTCCTTCACTGTTGCTGGGCCAATATCCTGGGATTCCCTCCCTAACGTGAATCTACCTACAGCTTGTGGAGTGCAATCATTCAAAGGCAATTCACTATCACCTTCTCAAGGGCAACAAGGGATGGGCAATAAATATGGTCTTAGCCAGCGAAGCTTACACCCTGTGAATGAATTTTTAGGAAACTTGTGTATACATGTTGTCTCATTCCTCCTTAAGCAAGTTAGACAACTGCAACCAGAAATGTTATGAATGAATTTGTCCAGGTGTGTCCCACAGTACTGAAGCAGTCATAGAGTCATAGAGGTGTACAGCATGGAAAGAGACCCTTCAGTCCAACCCATCCACACTGACCAGATATCCCACCCAATCTAGTCCCACCTGCCAGCACCCGGCCAATATCCCTCCAAAGCCTTCCTATTCATATACCCATCCAAATGCCTCTTAAAGGTTGCAATTGTATCAGCCTCCATCACATCCTCTGGCAGCTCATTCCATTCACATACCAACCTCTGCGTGAAAAAGTTGCCCCTTAGGTCTCTTTTATATCTTTCCCCTCTCACCCTAAACCTATGCCCTCTAGTTCTGGACCTTCCGATCCCAGGGAAAAGACTTTGCCTATTTATTCTATCCATGCCCCTCATAATTTTGTAAACCTCTATAAGGTCCCCCTTCAGCCTCCGACGCTCCAGGGAAAACAGCCCCAGCCTGTTCAGCCTCTCCCTGTAGCTCAGATCCTCCAACCCTGGCAACATCCTTGCAAATCTTTTCTGAACCCTTTCAAGTTTCACAACATCTTTCTGATAGGAAGGAGACCAGAATTGCATGCAATGTTCCAACAGTGGCCTAACCAATGTCCTGTACAGCCGCAACATGACCTCCCAAC
>NC_057729.1:3940820-3944173 GCF_004010195.1 Chiloscyllium plagiosum | reverse complement strand
ACACCTCAGTCACCTGCCCTGCCCTATTTCCCAAGAGTAAGTCAGGTTTTGCATCTCCTCTAGTAGGTACATCTACATACTGAATCAGAAAATTGTCTTGTACACACTTAAGAAATTCCTCGCCATCTAAACCTTTAACATTATGGCAGTCCCAGTTGATGTTTGGAAAGTTAAAATCCCCTACCATAACTACCCTATTATTCTTACAGATAGCTGAGATCTCCTTACAAGTTTGTTTCTCAATTTCCCTCTGACTATTGGGGGGGTCTATAATACAATCCCAATAAGGTGATCATCCCTTTCTTATTTCTCAGTTCCACCCAAAAAGTTTCCCTGGATGTATTTCCAGGAATATCCTCCCTCAGCACAGCTGTAATGCTATCCCTTACAAAAATGCCACTCCCCCTCCTTACATTGCCTCCCTTTCTATCCATCCTGTAGCATTTGTATCCTGGAACATTAAGCTGCCAGTCCTACCCATCCCTGAGCGATGTTTCCGTAATTGCTATGAGATCCCAGTTCCATGCTCCTATCCATATGCTGAGTTCATCTGCCTTCCCTGTTAGTTTAATTTATTAGTCCTACCTTGTCCCTGCCTGCCCTGACTGTTTGACTCGCTTCTGTTCTCAGCTGTACCCGTCTCAGATCGATCTCTTTCCTTGCTATCTCCCTGGGTCCTACCCCCCCATCTGTCGGTCCCCTCTGTATGTTGGACTCTGAAGCTGCTTTCTTCCTCTCTCTGCGGACAGCCAGTAGGTCTCTGCCTCTTGCTATGTTGTTCTTCGTGGAAGGCCTCAGACAATTCAACAGTGACCTTGGTCTACAGGTGAACCCTGTTTTTATACCTTTTTGGATTGTTTTCTAGAACTTTCTATAGCTCTGGCAATTCAGGAAGACTCACTTTATAGCTTGAAACATTGTCAATATTTGAATAACAAGCTACTACTTGTTTCTTTGATTTTGCAGGACCCAGTACCTGTCTGACCGGGCCTTCCTTTGTTTGGTGCCTACGTTGTTTGTTTATATCTGTCCTGAATAAATGTTGCCTTTAACATTATGCTAATATCATTCATCTGGCTGGTGTTTGCACTGTGTTTGGTTTTTGTGTTTTCAGAGTTTTACTTGGCCAATGTACCCAGCATCCTTTGCATACCCAACATTCCTGATGACGGGCTTTTGCCTGAAATGTCGATTTTCCTGCTCCTTGGATGCTGCCTGACCTACTGTGCTTTTCTAGCACCACGGTCTTGACTCTAATCTCCAGCATCTGCAGTCCTCACTTTCGCCTATCCCTTGCTGTTTGGCCAAGTTAGCAATCTTGGCCAAAAAGCTACTACAGATAGCACCAGGAAGAAGCGATCTGTAATTCCAGACTGAGGGTCACAGTCACAAGCGACCTACCAATGTGTAAGAAACAAGGAATCTGGTGTGAGATATTTTACAAGTGGTGTGTTTTGGGTACGGCAGCAGTGGGGTATTTTGGGTCCCGGGCAAAAGTTGCTTTATTTTTCCTCAATTTACAAAGGAGTGGTATGGAATTAATAGGGCTATATTTGTACTCTGCATTTAAAATCTTTGAAAAAAGTTATAGCATAATCAGATAGCTTGGATCTATTTTTAACCTTTATTTCATTTGTCTTAAACTTCCATTTTATTGTTTAAGCAAAATCTGCAGCAATGTCAGGGAGTCCAGAACTAGAGGGCATAGGTTTAGGGCGAGAGAGGAAAGATATAAAAGAGACCTAAGGGGCAACTTTTTTATGCAGAGGGTGGTACGTGTATGGAATGAGCTGCCAGAGGAAGTTGTGGAGGCTGGTACAATTGCAACATTTAAGAGGCATTTGGATGGGTATATGAGTAAGAAGGGTTTGGAGGGATATGGGCCGGGTGCTGGCAGGTGGGACTAGATTGGGTTGGGATATCTGGTCGGCCTGGACCGAAGGGCCTGTTTCCATGCTGTACACCTCTATGATTCTATGTGTTTCAGTGAGAGACCCATTCATTAAAACCTAAACAAATCCAAGTATGACATATCATGCCTGCTCTGAGTCTGGGATCTGATACGTCCAGTTATAACACTGGGATGGAATATTCGGGCTCATTGGAATTTTTAAACTAACTGGATTTAGGAGGGATCTTGTTAAACTAACAGCTACACAGTGGAAAAACATTTCTGTTGTGGTGAAGTTTGTTGCACAGAATTTGAAGATGGTTCAGAATTGTTTTCAATGGGATGTGGTATAGCACTGGCTGAGCCAGCATTTATTGCTCGTCCCTAACTGCCGTTGAGAAGGTGGTAATGATCTGCCTTCTTGAACCTCTGCAGTCTACATATCGTGGGTAGACCCATAATATTATTCAGACAAGAGCTCTAGGATTCTGCCCCAACGATAGTGAGGCTGGTGAATAGCTCGGCAGGAAATTCGCAAATGCTGGTGTTCCCTGTATCGGCTGCCTTTGTTCTTCTAGGTGGAGTGGATATGGGTTTGGAAAGTCATAGGAATGTCAAATTCCTGTTTTAAATGTGAAAACTATACTAACAATGGCAACTGTTTTGGCTGCACTGAATTACGTAAAGCCATTTAAATGGGCTGTTGCAGCCAGAACAGGGGCTGTTGAATTGCAAGATTATGAAGTGGGGATTAAATAGCCTGCCAGTGATTTTTTTTAAAGAAACTGACAGCATAGCAACTAAAACACGTAACTGTTAAAAAAGAGACATTAAGTCTTATGCTGCCTCTACACCATCTTGACTTGTACAGTACTCTTGTACAGTACAGGACAAAACTCTTATTTACATTGACCACAATCCTGGATGGCAGTTATAGGAAGGGGGAAAAGTCGCAGATACAGTCACATAGATGGGTTAACTCCAGGAAAGGTAAGAGAAGTAGGCAGCTAGTTCAGGAGTTTTCTGAGGCTATCCCCATTTCAAACAGATATGCTGTTTTGGAAAATGTAGGAATGATGGATTTTTAGGGGAATGTAACACGGAGAGCCAAGTTTCTGGTATTGAGACTGGCTCTAATGCAATGAAGGGTACATTGAGTTCCAAGATATCAACTATGTTAGGGGATTCTGTAGTCCGAGGTACAGACAGACGTTTCTGTGGCCAGCATCAAAAAAGCAGAATGGTGTATTGTTTCCCTGGTGCCAGGATCAAGGATGTCTCAGAGAGGGTGCAGCATGTTCTCAAAGGGGAGAGGGGCCAGCAAGAGGTCATTGTCCACATTGGAACCAACGACATAGGAAGGGAAAAGGTTGAGATTGTGAAGGGAGATTACAGAAAGTTAGGCAGAAATTTAAAAAGGAGGTCCTCAAGGGTAGTAATATCTGGATTACTCCCAGTGCTA